>NC_045148.1:22036355-22129367 GCF_008831285.2 Nymphaea colorata
TGTCGGAGTTCCTCAATTTTGGAGGTTCAAAACCTACCATGCTCCAACCAGTCTTGTAAAATAACAAACCATTTTCTGTCAATTAACTAAGCCAAAAAAAAAAAGCCTAGCTCGAAGTGGGCATCAATGAGGTAGGCAGTCCTTGAGTGGGGGACACTTAGAATATTTAAGTGGTAAAGGTAGTACAATGGGGCCTTTTAGTTTCATAGCCAAAATGATTTGGATTCAATGATGTTGATGGGTGCACTCAAAAACTTCCACTCATCTATAAATGACAATCTGTTCATCATGGAGGGAAACCAACCCATTTGAAAGTGGAGAATCCAATCTACCTGTCCATTAAAGAAGGAGAAAGAAAACGAAGAAAAGGACACCATGCACATGGTTGCCTTTCTGCCTTTTTTTTTTAATGGAAACTAGAGAGCACCCATGGTGATCATGAGTTCAGGGCTCTTTGGGAGCCAACTCTTCACGGGATGAATGCACAGGCTCAATCTAAGAGGTGACAAGAGCATCATTTTAATTAGGATAGAACAAGGGCACTAAAGCAAAAAGAGGCAGTTCTGATATGAATTTAATCCATAATATCCACCAGTAAAATAGACAGAGCGACGAGAACATCATTTTCTTTACGAGAGACAAAGGGTATTCGTACAACTAAAGCAAAAAACGGACAGCTATGAAATGAATTTAATCTAAAGCATCCAGCAGTCAAAAAGACAGTGGTAAGAGAATAACTTTATTTTTGATAGACCCAAAAGAATGGCTGCAAGGTGCTTGAACTGGCTTTAAGCACTAAAAGATTGCATTGCTCATTCATTGAGGAAGACGCCCGTTTAACCCTTCCTTCTCAGCATCATTTTCATTAGGATAGACCAAGGATATTCGTATATGCTAAAGCAAAAAGGCAGTTATATGAATTTAATCCATAATATCCACCAGCAAAAGAGACAAAGTGACAAGAACAACATTTTCTTTACGATAGACAAAGGGTATTCATACAAACTAAAGCAAAAAAAGGACAGTTACGAAATGAATTTAATCAAAAGCATCGAGCAGTAAAAAAGACAGTGATAAGAGAATAATTTTTTTTATGCTAGAGCCAAAAGAACGGCTGCAAGGTGCTTTAACTGGCTTTAAGCACTAAAAGATTGCATTGCTCATTCATTGAGGAAGAAGCCCCTTTTGCCCTTCTTTCTCTCTCTCTCTCTCTGTGTGTGTGTGTTCATTCCATATGGTAACTTCAACTGATTTGATAACATATCCTCCTTTTATTGCTGGAACATTGCCTAATTTCCATGTTTTGTCTGCGTGTGCAATCTATGGAGCTAGTTTGCTCAGCTTAACAACAAATGCATGGCGTGAGCAGCAATTGCAGTACTTTCTATCTACATATTCAAACTTCCAACTGACAAGTCCTAGTTCCTTTTTTTCTGCTTTACTATGTATGTGTCAATGTGCATGCACACATGCATCTGTGTATGTGTGTGTGTCTGTGTGAGAGAGAGAGAGAGAGAGAGAAAGGAGACAGTTGAGTGACAAAAAAGGAGTCCACCCATAAGGAATGAGATTCCTTCACCAAAGAATATTGCCTCAGGGATGACAAGGACCCTAAACCTTGACTTTGCACATGGCTGCCATGTTACTCTTTGCCAAGCACTTTTCATGTTGACATGACACCCCTCAACTTTTTCCACTCTCTATGTATCTTAAACTTCTTCTATGTTCAACATTAATGGCACAACAAGGTTTAAATCCCAAGACAATAATAGATGGTAAAATTTCACTTTCTATATCTAGCTGAAAACAACAACTCCTTCACCTCATTCTCCCACATTAATTTTGAAGTTCTTGATTTTAGGAATATACCATTCAACGCCAGACATTTTGAGCCCACAATGCCAGCTAGCCGAACAAGTTCTGCAACATGAGCCACAGGCATCATATCTCAAATAAATGGAAAATTCAAGGCCAAAATGTCAATAGACATGCATGAATGAGTATGCATATCCAAGATGTCTGTTTCAACGCCACCAAACCTTGCAGTGTAACTTACATCACCAATAGTCCACCCATTAAACATGTGTAGATAGTTGGTTATCAAGCATTTTTTTTAAGGATAAAGCTCTCTCTTCTTGAGAGTCTAAGAGCAAACATTTCTATAGGAGTAACAAACCTTATCACACATTACTGTTAGTTGGTTGAATCAGTTCATGTGATTGAACCACATTCCCACTGTGTTCTCCACCTATATTCTAAAATTGAACACATGCTGTGCCAATATATATAAACTATAAATTTTGATACAAAGATAGAAGTTGCTACAATCTGTTTTGCATGATTATCTTTATAAAATTTGATACAATCTAGAATATGAAAAATCTTTACACCACAAACAGCAGATGCCGAAATCATGCTCCTTCCTTCACTAAAATGACATCACCAACATGAATCTATGCAGGCCATCACCATCTCCATCTTGTTTTGCATGGTTCACAATCTAATCCTGTGCTAGGTTCATCCATGTTGACAGCCTTCTCAAGAGAAAACAGATTGCATGTCAGGAGCAGAAGGTCCATTAACTCTGGCCGTGGGTGGAGTGCATAACAGCTGTCAATTGCCAAGAATTTAATTTTGGAGAGGCAGGCGATCTGTTCCTTTGCATCCCTGGGACATGTTGTTGCTATTGCATCATTTTGTTGGAGAGCAATATTATTGAAATCCACCAGAGACTTGACACTGGGGATGTCAGAAAGGCATTGGTGTCTTAGTTTCGGGAGGCATTTCCCATAGCCTCCCAAGGTGATGTCCCCAGTGAAACCTTCCAGTTGCAATTCCTCCAGTCGGGAGAGACACCACACCCACTGGAAATGGATTGGATTCATATCAGCATGAAAATGGATTCAACATGCATATTCTTGAATTATGACAGGTAAAAACAAATCCATTTGCAGTAACAGCTTTATGGGGGTTAGCCCCTTACCCTTATTTAAACAAAATCGCCTATACATGGGATGGTTAGCATTACACAAATGCTAATTTTCACAATCAGAAAAACAAAGGGTTGACTAGACCCTCCAAATGAGCACAAAGAGAAAACCAACTATGCCAGTAAGGAAGATGACCAGAGTTGAAATCTATAATCGGGTGCGAGTAAGGAAGACTGAGGAGCCTTGATGTCCTCAAACATGGAAAAACCAAACCCCTATCAGAGCCCGATGGGTACTTTATTTGGCTATTGAGGACCGATTATGTACTCAAGGATGCCACAAAAGATTTGGTATATCTGTGGCTTTGGCCTATACTATAAACTAATGCAAAAATGACAGTTATGAAATGAATTTAATACCAAAGTGTCCACCAGTCAAAATCCAAAATTTCGTTAGATGTTGGGATTGAGCATACGGCACATCATCTGGTGAAAGCCTGGTGTGTTTGTGTGTCTGTGTGCAAGTGTACATGTATGTACTTCTCCAACTGTCAAGATGCTTCGGACTCTTAAACACAGCCTCATGCACATACACACAGTCAAATGGGTGCTAGCATCTGCTAATAGTTAATCGAGTCAAATGATAGCATGTTCACACAAAAATATTGTGCTTGTGCCATGTTTACTATAAGTGCTTACGTTCTACTGCTTCTACACCTCTCTCTCTAGTAATGGATATAGATATGATTTTGATCCAATCAAACTACACGACACATATTCAAACATGTGAATTCAAAAAAAGTGCAAACTAGATCCAACTCTTATGTCTGTGAGTTAGATCCATACATCTTCAAACAGAATTACAGAATGCTGAGATGTAGTATGTAAGTTTGAAACCATTCTGCCCCACAGCAAAGTCAAAAAGCTTGTGCTATAAGAGTTGTTTATATTTTTATGATTAACTTAATATATGTTTCTCATCAAATTACTCTTAAGATCATATCTATGAGGTTAGATTGCCCAAAAAATATTTTAACAATTAATTTTAATAGGTCTAGTTTATGTCTCTTACCCATTTGGTCTGCTTTTCACCAACTTTCCTTATATATATAGAGAGTGACCCCAGCAGTGCAGTCAGATCTGATTGTAGAATGGATCAATGACGCAGGTTCGCACGGGTCAGATTTTAGAATGGATCCAATAACCAATTAGTTTGGAAGCTCTATTTAAATGAACAGGTAGTTCTTTTGGAGCGGGTGAAGATTATAATTAATTGAAAACCCTAAACTTATGTTGCTTTCATTTAAACAATTTTCCTTCTTTTACATTCAATTTGTGCTCTTGTTCTTCACTAGATTTGTAGTTTTCCTCAGGGAATAGAGCTTATACTTTAATTACTGCTTTGGGGGGGGGGGGGGGGGGGGGAGAGAGAGAGAGAGATCTTTTGTTTTGTCAACAAATCGTTTTGTTTGTTTACCGCTCCAAAGTTCAGCTGCTGAAGATTTGATCTTTAGTATTTATTTGTAGGTCTGAAATGTCTAAGATGGCAGCTTAATTGTTCAGTTTTATTCTTTTCCTTGTTTTCTTTTCAATGGAAAATTGTTTTTTTTTTCAATGGAAAACATGATTAACACTACAAAAAAACAATAGTTTTACTCATGGGAGGAATGCATCAGTAAAAATTGCAAAGTCATCAATATAAGTTGTAGCCACAATTTGATGAGCACCAGAATCCGAAGGTTAAACTTTCCATTGCTTGTAGGGTCTCTACACTTCAGTAAGTTAAAAACATACAGAAGGCCCCATGACAAGATACAACAAACTATTATAACAATTGATATATACTTACACTTTACCTTTTGTACTCTTCATCTTGTAAAGCACTTCACAATTTACTCCAAATACGTCATATTTGAAGTAGAAAATCAATGTGTCTATGTTCCAATAACCTTTCTCAGGCTTTGACAGCCTCTAAACTGCTGTAAATGCATTTCTTGGGTGAAGGATGTCTACCAAGGACTTGAGCTTGGGGGAACAAGAACGTCACAACCACCTCAGTTTCTCGTCGTTGCCATGGCCTCCCAAACTAAAAAAAGAACAACGTATCCTGCTCTGTCTCTACTGAGCGGGAAAATATTAACCAATATCAAACTAGAGGTGGAGCCACAAATGTTTTGTTGCAAGAGCCAAACTATAGTTTCAAAAATTTAACAAGTGCCAAAATTAAATTTCTTTCAAAATTTTCACTTAGATTAAACTAAAATTTTCCAAATATACATATAAATTTTTACATTTTTTGAATCAAGGAGTTTTTTTTTTTTGGCACCGGGGGGGGGCGCAGGAAGGGCCTTAGCTCCCCCCCCCCCGCTCTCAGATTTTAAAAACTTTAAAAATTTATATGTAAATCTAAAAAAGTTAGTTCAACATATATAAAAAAAATGAAAAATTTTTATTTTGACCCTGCTAGTTTGGCCCCTGTTACAAAACATTCTTAGCTCCACCCCTGATCACACATGTCTCACAATTAGAATGGGGACAATGTTTTCCATTCAAGTGATTCCCCAAGACAATTTTCTGGAACCAAGTTACCAGTTAAAGGTTCATATGATCAAACTATACTTAAAATACAAATCTATATGGGTAACATTATTCAATGGTACAGACTTTTAATCAACACCACCCTTTTAAGTACCCACTATGCACACCCTCGCCTTTCCACTTTTCTTTCTCATGCTCTCTCTTCGTGACTTTATTGACTGTGTTTTTTTCCTTTCTCATTTGTCTTCTCCTGATTTCTTTGTTTTCATTGAATATACCAGTAGGTGTGAGTCAGGAATTTTTCATGAGGGGTCAAATTATAGTTTCAAAAATTTCATGTCAGCAAAAATATAATTTTTCAAATTTGTATATAAGAGAAATGAATTTTTGTAAAAATTTACAGGCAAATTTTTTTATGCATTTTTTTAAGGCCTAGATACCAGCACTTTGATTGGAGATCAGAAAATCTGGAAGGACGAGTTCAGCTTGGACTCGTTGAAAAATCAGCGATACTCTGACTTGAGTTTCGACCATGTGAATGCGGGAGCAGAATCCAGAGCAAATTCAATGATACTCCTTGTGTCAAGTTCCAGACATGGTAGAGAGTTCTGGATTTTTTCACGTTTTTTTTTTTGGGGCTGCCCTCCTTTATTGCCTTCTCCAATCATCTTGAGACTCTTCATTTCCTTGCCGACTTCGATTCTCATGTGGAATTTTTTGGAATAATTGTTTGCATTTCTTTAGGTAGGGTTTGATGGGTTGGAAATCTGGAAATGGAAATATATTTCTAGAAAAATATTTCTTGGAAAAAAAGGAATGAGAAAAATATTTACGATTCCCATTTTGATGTGTGTGTGATGACTGAGAAATATATCTCCAGAAATATATTTCTGAGTTTAATGAAAAGCAAATATATTTCCAGATTCAAATCTTGTATCATATGCCATTCCGTGTTTATTCATAGCAACCTTTGCATTAGGGTCTATGCCATATAAAAATGAGATGCTGGATTCCTGCTGTCACAAAATTTACTGACAAAGTTTTGCAAGCGACTTTGATATCATAACAGCGTGTTCTTATCACCAATTTGTGTTTCAGCATGTTCTAAATACTTCGAATGTCAAACCAGTATCCTGCATCAAAAATTTCCCCTGTTCTATATACAAATCAGTTGATTTACAAAAAAATGGACCTCCAAAGCTTCTGCGATAATCATAGAAATCCAAGTTGAGCCATGAATTTCTTAGCTGAACTTCAGCTGTGTCGCCAGGACAATGTGCCCTAATCAGGCAAAAGTGGGTGCACAACCCCAAAGCAGAGCAAATCGTGGAAGTCTTGAGGATGCAACAAGCACCAAGATCTATTCCTTTCTCCTGCATCAACAAGCCCCATAACATGAAGCCTCTGCTTCCTTCTTGATTTCCTTGAGCTCCTCCACCAGAATCATTCCATCTGGCACCTTCTCCTTCAGAGAACTCTTCATCTTCGACCAATTCTGTTCTTCTACTCCCACCAACTCTCTCTCTAACCTCATTGCTAACCTTTTGTGCTTGAGTACAGGCACACAAGAAAAGGGGCGTCTTGAATATTCTCAACAATCTGCAGATAACACAATATCAGATCCCGAACTACTGGAGAAGAATAATCAAGTGATTGCATTGGGATTTTATTAGATCAAAATGAAAATATATAAAAAAAAACTCGACCTAGTGTGGCATAAAAAATCAAACCCAAGGCTATAAAAATTCCCTAATTCAGTGATCACCAGTAACAGAGAGAAAGAGAGAGAGAGGGAGAGGGAGGGCATGCTGAGGGAGAACGTCAAAATAGATATGCACACCTGAAATGGTTGATTGATGCGGGAGAAAATGTCGGGAGCATGCTGAGGGAGGAAGAATCAGCCCTCCTGTTCATCCAACATTACAGCTGCCTGTAGGATGAAAGACGGTGATGAAAGCCATCCACACCCCTGCTCCCCTTTTTCCTCTGTGCAGGATGCCCAAGAGAAAAGGCAGATGGAGGCGATGGGGCAGAGAGAAAAGAGAAATGCAGGTTCTCGCCATGGAACCGATGGGGGCAAAGAAAAAACGAAGAAGCAATGGCATCGCCGTAGGGGAGAGCGAAGAAAGCCGTGGTGGACAGCTGAAGACGTCACAGTGCAGGAGAGTGGAGAAGTGACTGAAGGTTTTCAGAAGAGGAACGTCATAGCATCAGGCAGCGGCGGAGGATGAATAGGAGAAGAGGAAGACAAAGAGGAGCTCGACACGAAAAGAAACGGGCAAAAAAAAACCCGGAAAAAATATTTCCACCTCTTCCACTGGAAATATCTTTCCGAAAATATATTTCCGGAAATTGGGTTGAACATACCTATGAGTTTATTGTGCACATGCCACTTCCCCTGGTGTGGCTGAGAAGTTTGCATGTGAAGTAGCATAAATCAAGTTTTGCTTGAAAATAGATTGTAAGAGAAAGGGACCCGCCCCTACCACCATTAACAAGGGTAATCGATCGAAGGGCTGAGTTTTCTCAAGCTTGACAAGTTGTCCTTTTTCTACATGCAAGTGTGAGAATTGGAATATTGGATTTTAAATCGAATTGGGGATTGGGTAATTGAAGCTTTGTTTTTGAAACTAGGATCTTGGAATTGAAAATTGAGAATTTGGGCTAGACTTTAGATTTTCAAAGATAGTTTGGATTTTAGGATTTGAAATTTGACTTTAAAATTCGTGGAAGCCTGAGATTTTGAAGCCAAAATTGAATTTTGAAAAATTGGATACCTGAGATTTTTGAGAATCAGATCTTTGAGATTGAAATTTTGGGTTTGAATGGTTGGAACTCGACCAATTCAGAATTTTTGAAAACATCTTTGGGCTTAAGATTTTGATATTTGAATCTAGTTTTGGTATTTTGAGAGATTTGATATTTTTTTGGTTGGTTTTGATCTTGAAATGAGATTAGAAAATTGGAAATTGAGAGTCCAAGTCCAGTTTTAGGATAATTTTCTTGATTGGAAAAATTGGAATTTTGATTTTTTTTTTTTGGAATTTTAGTGAAGGCTATGAAAATTTGCATGAGTAGATTTTTGGATTTAAAAATCGGTTTGATTTTGAGAAAAATCCAATGCAATCGTTTTGAAATTGATTTTGAAAGTTTGGGTTTTATAACCATTTTGAAAATTTTGTGCTTCTTTGACAAAATAAGCAAGTGCTCAAGTTTTTGTCATAATATGACTTAACCATACTCCGACTTGATTCGCTTAGATTTTAGTGAATATGAGTGGATGCATTCATGGAGTGAGTGCATGTATGCATGAAACTGCATGTGTACTCTTGCTTCACTCTATTTCTCTCCATGCATAATCAAATTTGATCTCACATAGACATTGGCCCATCTTGGAGGTGAAAAATATAAGACTGTTCCCCAAGCCCATCCTCGATGTGGAGGAGGACATAAGCATAGATTTCACAATTTTAGTTTTGGAAGTGGGATTTTAAAATTCATTTGGTAGGCTGACTTTTTACTAGATCAGAAGCCAAAGGAATTCATTTGTTTGAAAATTTGGATGATTTGAGCTTTGATCATTGTGAATTCCTTTAGGATGAAGCATTTTGAAAAATTGATTTTCAGTTTTGATACATATCGATTTTTTAAAATGGCATGATTTATGAAGATGATTGGATTTTTGGAAATGTGTATTTCCAATTTGGTTTTTTAAAAAATTGAATTTCTTTTGTGGTTTTGGACTTGATCAAAGTCTATGTTTTGGATCTAGGGATTTCTTTTCGAAACCCAACAAGATTAGATATTTTTGTTAATTGCTGATTTTCAAAATCATGATGATTCAGAAAATTTCAGAAATGAATGGGTTGAGACCGGCTCATTTCAATTGATATATTCCGTTTACAATATTGGCGACATTCGTAAATTGAGTGAATCCGATTCTCGGTGGAATCGATTTGATGAGACAATGAAGTCTGCTTTGTTGCTCATCCAAGGAGTAAAGAAACCATTCATGCTTTCCTCGTCTTTTTTTATTTGCATACATCATTAAGATATTCAATCGTATTGACAAATGAACAACATTTTCTTCCAAGCCATAGTGGTCTTCTCTTTCCAATTTTGCGTAGCTAGGAGGTCTCTTTAGAATTATATTTTTGTTTATAGAATAAACTGAGTTTGAATACACTATTTCCCAGTTTTCTTTCGAAAATAGAAAACTTAGTTTGGATTAGTTGTGAGAATCGTGGGAATTCATGCACATATGCTTTTAATATGTACACTTTTCTCGTGGTGACCCAACTGCCAGCTTTTAAATCAAATCAAGAAACTCATCCCATATGCGTTGGCGATTTTCATCCATCATTCAAGTGAGGTGCTGTATAAATTTCCCACCATTTTCCAGCAATGTTGTTTGTGTAATTATGAAGTGTAATAACATAATGTCTCAATGACTAGAATGAAAGACAAGTGCACCAAGGATGGTATTTTTATGACAGCAAATGAGGCTGCCATTTTGAGCGAATCCAATCAGCCTTGATAGATAATATCTTGACTCTATGTAGACCATTGCAAGGGGCATGAGTCAAAGTAAAATTACTGCAAATCATGGAATAAAAGCAGCCAAGTGATGTGTGATCAGTTGTGACATGTGACCACCTGACTCGCAGGAGCCATGGTGAGGCTAGAACGGGCTGAGCTGGGTTTGACTTGAAGGTACGGAGTAGGTGGATGCCAAGCAAATGATGCCTTGGGCAGGGAATGTTAAGTAGGGGACGCTTTGGGCAAGACGGAACCCTTTACAAGCAAATGACAAGCTCACCAGTCTGCTCTCACCTACGCAGAGGCAGAGCCAGGGGGCTCATAGTGGGCCTGGTGCCCCCTCAAAAAAAAAAGAATAAAAAATAATTTACTTGTACATTTTAGAAAATTTCACTTGTCCTATATAAAAATTTTAAAAAATAATATTTCTGTTCTCTTGTGTCTACAGTCTGTATTCCTTTGCTTTTGTTGACTCTTTTTCTTATGCTTGTTCACTTGTAAGGGAGTACCCTCCCACTGGTCTAAGGATCATGTTTAGTGGGAATCCCTGTCTGCTGCTTCGGCCATCCTATGTAAGCAAGTTGAGATCATTCTCTTTTCTTACCTCTCTCGTGATGTACTAAGCTTTTCTCTATAAATACATTGCGAGTTTCTTTATTCACACGTGTTTTTATGCACTTTGCTTCCAAATGCTCTTTGCGCCCTTTTGATGGTTTGATGGCTGACGACAAATAGCTTTGCCGTGCTGCACGAACTGAAGTTGTCAACACGTGACAACTGGTATCAGAGCCACGTTCGACTCAATCTGGGGAAACGGTTGGAGAGTCGGTGTAAAAAAACATGCCAACGAGCATTGATCGAGGATGACGTCCTGGCGACTCAATACAATGTGCGATGCACCTAGGGCAAGGGAATATCCAGTCCAACGAGATGGGTGCATGACACGGTCAGGAAGACCTAGCCGAAGTTGTTAACAAGCTCGTTGTCGACGTACCCACTCTAGAAGAAGTGTTGGGCAATGCAGCCGAGTCCTTCAAGGAAATGAAAGACAAAATGAAGACCATGAGGGAATAGATGGTGGACCTTATGGCCAAGAATAGGTCACTTACTGACATAGTGACCACACTGCAAGCTGAAGTGAAGTAACTTCAAGCAAGGAACTGCACGCTACATGACAAGTTTCTGTAGGTGGAGGTGAAGATCGACTATCAAGGGTCGATGTCTAAAGACCAACAAAGTACAATGGAAATCGGGATAGTCGAGTGATTGACAACTTTTTTGTTCCAAGTGGAATACTACTTTGACCTTTAGGGTGTTGTGGGAGATGATCTTCAAGTCAAGACTGTAGCCATGCTACTTGGGGAGATGTTGTTGTTTGGTGGAGACAGAAACGACTTGACATTCAAAAGAGGATCTACAGAATAGACACTTTCGATGACTTTCAGCAAGAGTTGAGGAATTACTTCATCCCCCCAATGCAAGACGATAGGCTTATCGAATGGTCGGTGAATTGAAACACATAAGATCCTTGCGAGACTATGTGAGGACCTATCAGAGGCTCATGTTGATTGGTTTATTTTGGGACTTCAACCTTGGGCACAATCCGAAGTGGAAAGAGGCAATCCAGAGACCTTAGAGGATGCTGACGTGACAGCAGAGTGTCTTGCAGACACCCAACGCAAAGCTATATGTTACCTTCAAGCCATCAAAGAAGCCTGATCATGGAGGAAAGAAGGAGGACCGACAAGAACCTAAAGGTGAATCATCGACCCAACACCAAGGTGAGAAGAAACCTTTCTTTCATAAGAACAACAATCACCAAAATAAAGTGGTAGGTTGTTGGCTCTGCGGAGAGAGGCATCTAACCAGTCAATGTCCAAAGTGCCTAACAAAAGAAAATGAAGCGAATACTTCAAGACAATCTGCTAATGCGGTATAAGGTGAAGAATGAGAAGGACCAAAGAAGAGTGCACTTCAACTTTTGAACACTTTGAAAACGGAAAAAAAAGTGCAAGTGACATCGACACCTTTCAATGGACTCATGTACCTAAAGATTCTGATAAATGGAAACCCTACGATGGCTATGGTAGACACGGGTGCCACGCACAACTTCGTCTCAGATGAGGAGGCAAGGAGATTGGGTTTCACCCTTGAGAAGGGAGAGTTACGCATGAAAGCGGTGAACTTAGAGCCAAAACCCATCCATGGAGTGGCCCGAGATGCGATCGTGAAGATTGAGAGTTGGTTAGGAACAACCAACTCCTCAGTGGTCCCAATGGATGATTTCTGCATGATCCTAGGCATGGAGCTCCTTACCACAGCAAAGATGGTCCCAATACTGCACTTGTGTAGTATCAGTATTATGGATGAGAAGTCTCCTTGCATGGTCCTAGTGATATCAATAAAGAAGGATAAGGGCAAGGCCGTGTTGTTATCTTCTCTTCAACTGAAGCATGATACTTGCTTGGTGGCAATGAGGAAAGTACCCAAAAACTCCCTTCGTTTGGTCCTAGAGATGCTTGCACCTGTCATAGAGAAATTCACATGGACAATGCCCGCGGAGCTCCCTAGATGGCTGCCACCTCGACGTGAGGTGGATCACGTCATAGAACTGACCTGATTCCTAATGCCAAACCCCCGACAATGGCACCCTATCGAATAGCCCCTGGTGAATTGAAGGAACTTCGACGACAATTGGATGAGATGCCAGTTGGAGGTATAATCAGACCCTTCAAAGCTCCTTTTGGTACGCCAGTGTTATTCCATGCAAAACATGATAACTCCAAAAGATTATGTGTGGATTATAAGGCATTGAACGATAAAGAACAAGTATTCTTTACCTTTGATTGCTAGATCTTTTTTATCAACTTGGTGGAGCTCGGGCATTTTCCAAGTTGGATCTTCGATCAGGATATTGGCAAGTTCGGATTGTTGATGGTGACAAGCCGAAGACAACTTGTGTCACTCGCTATGGTGCATTTGAATTCTTGGTAATGCCGTTTAGTTTGACGAATGCCCCTGCAACCTTTTTTACTCTAATGAACAAGATATTCTACCCATATTTGGATAAGTGTATGGTGGTCTATCTTGATGATATCATAGTGTACAACGGCTAGATGGAAGACTATGTGGGACACCTACGAACAGTGTTCAAGGTGCTAAAGGAAAATGAACTGTATGTCAAGCGCAATAAGTGCCTATTTGGCCACTAAGAAATTAGTTTCCTCGTTCTCATTGTGGGAAAAGGTAAGCTACATATGCACAAAAAAAAAGTGAGAGCCATTTAAGAATGGAAAACGTCGGCTAATGTACTGGAGTTACGTTCTTTTCTTGGCTTGGTGAACTACTATCGGTGATTCATTGAGAGATATTCTTTGATAGTTGCACCTCTCACTGACTTGCTAAACAAGAACCGAACTTGGGATTGCGAGAAACTTGAAGAAGATGTCTTTGATCAATTGAAAAGGGTCCTGACGCAAGAGCCTGTGCTCAGGTTACCCGACCATACTAGGAAATTTGAAGTTCACATTGGTGCTTCAAATTTTGCGATTGGCGGAGTGTTGATGTTGGAAGGTCATCTAGATGAATATGAAAGCAAGAAGCTCAAAGATGCAGTACGTCGGTACTCCGTGCATGAAAGAGAAATGACGGCCATTATCCACTGCCATTGCACGTAAAGAAATTACTTGTTGGGAGCTCAAATTGTGATGAAGACTAATAACATAACCACAAGCTACTTCCAGACTCAAAAGAAGTTGACCCCAAAGCTGGCCCAATGGCAGGAATTCTTGGTGGAGTTTGACTTTGCCTTGAAGTACATGGTAGGAATGACAAACATCGTAGCCGATGCGCTAAGTTAAAAGGCAGAGTTGGTAGCAACTCGGACGACATCAAACGAAACATTGCTTGAAAGTGCTCTTCTCAGGCGGATTCGAGAAGGCAAGAAGCAGGACCCTGTGGCCAAGTACTTGGTCGTGGCTACTGAGGTGGGAAAGATGCGACAATTCTGGTTGCAAGATGAACTTCTAATTTCAAAGGGCGGAGGTGTGTTCGTGCCTAGATGGGGAAACCTTTGGCAAGAGTTGCTGAAGGAATGTCATGACTCGTTATGGGCAGGCCGTCCTGGCCAGGAGCGGACATTGGTGCCCCTTGAACGTGGCTACTACTAGCCACAAATGAGAGATGATGTCGAGGCATACGTAATGACTTGCTTGATTTGCCAACAGGATAAGGGAAAAAATTAGAATACTGCCGGCCTCTTGGAGTCTCTGCCTATTCCAAAACGTCCATGGGAATGCGTTTATTGACGTCCACCAGAGACTTGAGATTTGGGAAGCAAAAAAGTGTTAGGTCTCTCAGTTTGGTGAGGCATTGCCAGTGGCCTCCCAAGCTAATGATGTCCTCAGAGAAAGAGCATGTCGTTTCATTTTGTTGTTGTTGGGGAGTAATATTGCTCACGTCCACCAGAGACTTCAGATTGGGGAGCCATAAAGACTTAGCTTTCTCAGTTTCAGGAGGCATTGCCAGTGGCCTCCCAAGCTGATGTCCTCAGTGAAACAAGACAGACTCAAGTATTCCAGTTGAGAGGGACCCCACAACCACTGAGGCACCCTTCCCCATTTGACCTTCTCATCAACATTTGTGTTGTCTCTCAATTGGAGACTCTCGAGGGAGGGTAGAAATGTCGATATCCGTGATGGCAATGAATATGGCAGTAGTACTGCTGATTCTGAATCCAACCCCAACTCAATGAGGTTAGGTGGTTGCTCAAGCAATTTCCATCCCAATCTTGCACTTGGGCAATTCCACACTGACAGCCTTTGGAGCTGAGTCGCTTGACCCTCATGCCCTGCCAGCTCCGATAGAGCGTAAATCCAGCCTTCTGTCTGCATCATTGGACATTTGTAAAAGAGCGCCTCTCTTAAGCATGGCATAGAAGTAAATGTTGACTCCCAGTTTGGCAAATACAGTACTACCAGTTCCTCAAGTGAAGGAAGGTGAGTAGGGTGCAGCTTCAAAATGTCCAGGCCCCACAGCTTCAACCTCATTAAAGCTGGCATGTGATCATCAGATACTTGCTCTAGCCTAGGACAAAGGCTCACATCGCACAACTCCAATGCAGGCATGTTAGCGAGAGTCTTCAGCCTTTCACATCTGCACACAGTCAACGACTTGAGGGCAGGCAAGTCACCAATTTTGTAGAGCCCATCACAATTCCAAATCTTCAAGGACTCCAGCAAAGGCATCCTCGGCAATTCACACAATGTTGGCCATTCGCTGACCTCTAATTCTTCCATTGATTTAATTCCTATCACTGTTGCACACAAGGTTGGGCAACGTTCTAGGCATAGCATCTGCAGCTCCATGTAGTTGGTGTCCAAATACCACACAGGCCTATCTCCTTCATAATCGCAAGTTCCAAAGCCTCCAGCAAACCCCTCTGCTCAGAAGCACTACCCATTGTGTCATGCTCTCCCACTTGGAAGTCCAATTTCACCCTAATTAGCTCACGCTTCTCCTTAACCTGTGCTTGCTTTGCATCAATTTCTTCACCCTTCCCCCACCCAAACCTTCTATTGACAATTCCCCCTTCAGTTTGTTCAAGTCCTTTTGTTCCTTAATATTGCATCCTCTTGTATCCCCCTTGTCATCGCATACCATAAACCTATGCAAGGTCCGTAAATTCCTAAGCTTCCCCAAGCCTTCTGCCATAAATTCTAATTTCTCTGTATCTTTCAGCTCAAGATACCTCAAGTTGCACAGTTCACACATTTCCTTGTGCAACTCTTCAATTGTACTATAACTTAAATCCAATATTTGCAATTTACAGAGTCTGCTGATTGAACTGGGCAACCGACTCACAATAGAACAGCTTAGATTGAGATATTTTAGAAGTGAAAGGTCTTCAATGCAGTTTGGCAGCTCAGGCATCGCAAATCTCTCCAATGACAACACCCTCAACCACTTGAAATTCGTGGTTAAGTGTTTAATATAAACCAGAGAAAAGTCTAACAAGGAATCGAAATTGGAATTGGAATCAGAATTGCACAACAATGTGCGCAACTTTCTTGCTGCTCCCGAGGCATTATGCTTGGGCGCTTCTGCATCATGGACACCAAGTAATGACAGATGGCGGGTGTGCTTTGTAGCTGAGGCATGGCTATATTCCTTGTCACCTATATATAAGGCAAGGTCATGCAAAATGTCATGCAATTTGAGATGCTTATATTCAGTTTCTTCAATCATGATCCGATTTATCAAATCATTAATCCATTGGTTAGCAGTCACTTCCACATCAATGCCTTTATCTTGGTCAATCAGTCCACGCGCCATCCATTGCATGACCAATGTATCCCTTTCTATCTCATAATCCTTTGGATAAATGCAACAATATACAAAACAACTCTTCAAATAATTTGGCAAGTCATCGTAGCTCAGGATGAGACCAGGAAAAATGCTACCAGATATTTCAGAGGATGATGATGAGGCAGGCATCTTCCATTTCCAGATCTCACTCTTCTCAACGCTTTCCCAGTTGTCCTTCGTCATCCTTTTTGTACACATTAAGGACCCCACTGTCTGGACAACAAGTGGCAACCCACCACACTTCTCCACTATTTTCACCCCAATATTTTTCAAATTGTGACTCTCCAATTCATGTTCTTCTTTGAGTGCCACATGCACACAAGCTCCAACTTTCATCGAAAGGCATTTGTGGCAATTTATGCATTTTAGCACCAATCCCTTTGGAGACATCTACCTTTCCACTGGTCACCAAAATCTTTCTCTCCTTTGCACATCCCAACAGGATGCCTGCAACCTCTTCCCACCACTCATCTAATTCCCATAGATCATCTAAGACCAATAATAACATGCTCTTTGACATCTCACTCTGTAATCATGTGCACAAATTAGGGAAGGAAGTACTGCCCTTAAGTCTCCTTCTGATTCCTTGCATACTTCCTTTAGTATCTTTTGCAGCAAAGCCATACGATTTGGCTTCTCTGAAACACAAACCCACCACCTTCAGTTCCCAAACTGTTCTTTGACTTCATTGAAACCATTTTTGCAAGAGTTGTTTTCCCAATCCCGCCTTGAGCTACAAAGGATACAATAGAAAGACCATCTTTTCCGAGTGCACTACTCTCTTTAAAGCCATCAAACAAGAGTTCTTTTACTTTCTCTTTATCATCTGCCCTACCCATGGGTGGTTGTCCAGTACCTATGAGATGGGTTGTCTCTCGAGGATTGTCATGTTCACCACCAATAGGGTCCTCACTCTTAACTTTTGGTGTTATGTTGAGCCAATCCACCATTTCCTTACGTTGTTCTATTTCCTTGAGCTTTTCTTTGATCTTTTTAATTTCATTCCCAAGTTGGTAAGAAGCAGATACATGTTCCTTAAAGCAAGAGTACAAAGTGATCCAGGGCTTTCTGACCTTGTTCCATGAAGTTATAGAACCCTTTTCCTTTTTTAGCTCAGTTTTGGTTTCATATCCTTCGATGATATCTTCGGCATCATATAAAACATCCTTCAGCTCTGCCTCGAGATCTCTGTTGTGCTCGTTGCTGAAAAATGGTTTTCGCTCTACGACTTTGATGGTCTTCTGCAAGCGTTCCAGATTCTCATGGAGCTTCTTGAGTTCGACTTTGGCATTCCGGATGAGGAACACCTTGTCTTTCAACAAACCCATTACAGACTGGAACAGATTAGAAATGGCTGCTTCTGCAAGTGCATCGAAAAATATTGCCATCTTCCCTTCGGTTTCTCAGTAGGTGGAAGAGGAAGATGAGCAATTTTCAAGTGTGTGTGTGTGTGTGTGAGAGAGAGAGAGAGAGAGAATAAATACAATAGGTTTCCCTCTTTCTTTAATTTCTAGTTGCTGATTTTATAATAAACAATAATCTTTCTTTCTTTAATTTCTAGTTGCCGATTTTATAAGAAAGAATAATCCTTCTTTCTTTAATTTCTAGTTGCTGATTTTATATGCAAGAATAATTCCATGAAGTGTGACCTACAGAAGGTCTCCTCCCTCAGGTTTCTTTCATTTCTGGTTGCCTATTTTACAAGAAAGAATAAACGCATCGGAGTGGATCGGAAGTTTAACCTGCCGAGTGCTTAATTTGGAGTGTGGTGAGCACATGTGCTTCACAGGCTGGTAAGGTCCATATTGCTGCTAAATAAGTCAGGGAAAGTCCCCCAACCCCAGTTACTACTTCACCTAAATTTCCCCTTCCTCAAGTTAATTTATTTATCTGATTGCATTTATGTAAAAAAGTTTGGATGCATGATTTTTTTTTTTTTAAATCCAAAATTTTGTTAGATGTTGGGTTTGAGCATACAGCATATACTCTGGCAAAAGACTTGTGTGTGTGTGTGTGTGCCCATATGTACATGTATGGATTTCTCTAACTCATATACAGTCAAATGGGTGCTAGCATCTGCTGACAATTAATCGAGTCAAACGATAGCATGTTCACGCGAAAATATTGTGCTCCGTAAGTGCTTACGTTCTACTGCTTCCACATCTCCCTCTCTACTAATGGATATAGATATTATTTTGATACAATCAAAGTACATGACACAAATTAAAACATGTGAATGCAATAAAAATGCAAACCTGATCCAACTTTTATGCCTGTGAGTTAGATTCATACATCTCCAAATAGAATTAGAGAATGATATCTGCCCCACTGCAAAGTCAAAATCTTAATTTATAAGAGTCGTTTGTATTTTTATTATGAAAAAAAATTTAAATAAGAAAATGACTAACTTAATATATGTTTCCCATCAAATCACTCATAAGATCATATTTATGAGGTTAGATTGCCCAAAAAATATTTTAATAATTAATTTTAATATGTCTAGTTTTTGTCTCATACCCAAGTGGTCTGCTTTTCACTAACTTTTATTTATATATATACATATATACACACACACACACACACACACATACAAATAAAGAGAGAGTGACAGGAGAAGTGCACTCCGATCTCATTGTAGAATGGATCAATGGTGCAGGTTCACACGGATCGGATCATAGAATGGATCCAAGATACAACTAGTTAGGAAGTTAAATGAAAGGGCAGTTCATTTGGAGGGGGTGAAGATGATAATTAATTGAAAACCCTAAATTTATTTTGCTTTCATTTGTAAATGTTTTCTTCTTTTACATTCAATTTGTGCTCTTGTTCCTCGTTAGATTTGTAGTTTTCCTCAGGAAATAGAGCTTATACTTTAATTACTGCTTTGGGGGGAGAAGGGGAGGAGAGAGAGAGAGATCTTTTGTTTTGTCAACGAATTGTTCTGTTTGTTTACCATTCCAAAGTTCAGCTGCTGAAGATTTGATCTTTTATGTTTCTTTTTACTTCTGAAATGTCTAAGGTGGCGACTTCAAGGTTCAGTTTTATTCTTTTCCATGTTTTCTTTTCAATGGAAAACCTGATTAACACTACAAAAAAAAATTACCATGGGAGGAATGCATCAGTAAAAATTGCAACACCGTCAGTATAAGTTGTAGCCCCAATTTGATGAGCACCAGAATCCGAAGACTAAACTTTCCATTATTTTTAGGGTCTCTACACTTGAGTAAGTTAAAAAGATACAGAAGGTCGCATGACAAGATACAATAAACTATTATAACAAATGATATATAAGTTACACTTGAGATGGCCCCTCACCCTCTGCCATGGTCTTTCATTGAATCCTTCTTGTTTGCCACACCCACTGAGGCACACTTCCCCATTTGACCTCCTCATCAACATTTGTGTTGTCTCTCAATTCCAGAGCCTTGAAGGAGGGTAGAAATGTTGGTACCTCCGATGGCAATGATGATGGCAGTAGTACTGCGCTGATTTTGAATCCAACTTCAAGCAAATGAGGTTAGGCATTTCCTCAAGCAATTTCCATCCCAATCTTTCACTTCGGCAATTCTTCAGTGACAGCATTCGGAGCTGAGTCACTTGACCGCCATGCCCCGCCAGCTCCAATAGAGCATAAATCAAGCCTTCTGTCTGTACCTTTGGACAAGTGTCAAAACTCGCCTTTCTTAAGCATGGCATAAAAGTAAGTGTTATTTCCCAGTTGGGCAAATTCTTTACATCCAGTTCCTCAAGTGAAGGATGGTGAGTGGGGAGCTGCTTCAAAATCTTCAGGTAAGACAACTTCAGTCTCTTTAAATCCGGCATGTGATCATCAGATACTTGCTGTAGCCTGCCACATCCCTCTACCTCCAACGCAGGCATGTTAGCAAGAGTCTTCAGCCTTTCGCATCTGGACACAGTCAACGACTCTAATGCTGGCAGGTCACCAACCTTGTTGAGCCCATCACACAGCCAAATCTCCAAGGACTTCAACGAAAGCATGTTTGGCAATTCACACAATGTCGGGCAGTTTTGGACCTTCAATTCTTCCAATGATTTAATTCCTATCACTGTTGCCAACAATGGGCAATGCTGCAGCTGTAGTGTCTGCATCTCCCCATAATTTGTATCCAAATACCATCCCTATCTCCTTTATAACTATAAATTCCCAACCTCTCTATTATATATGGGGGTTCCAAAGCCTCCAGCAAACTCTTCTCTTCGGAAGCATTATCCACTCTGTCAACCTCTTGCTCCTCAAAATAAAATTTCACCCCAATTAACTCATGCTTCTCCTTAAGCTGTGCATTTTTTGCATCAATTACTTTCACCCTTCCCCCACCCAAACATTCTATTAACAATTCTCCCTTCAGCTTGTTCAAGTCTTTTAGTTCCCTAATATTGCATCCTCTTGTATCCCCCTTGTCATTGCATACAATAAATCTGTACAAGATCCATAAATTAGTAAGCTTCCCCAGGCCTTCGGTTATAAATTTCAATTCCTCTATATCTTTCAGCCCAAGATACTTCAAGTTGCTCAGTTCAACTATTTCCTTGGGCAATTCTTCAATTTTACTAACACTTAAATCCAATATTTGCAAGTTACAGAGTCTGCCGATTGAACTGGGCAACCGTTTCACATAAGAATAGCTTAGATCGAGATATTTTAGAAGTGAAAGATCTTCAATTGACTTTGGCAACTCATACATCCTATATCCCCTCAATGACAACACCCTCAACCACTTGAAATTGGTTAAGTGTGCAATATAAACCGAACACAAGTCCGACTTGGAATCAGAATCAGGATCGCACAACAATGTCCGCACCTTATTTGCTGCTCCTGAGGCATTGTACTTGTGCTCTGCATCATCGATTGCAAAAAATGACAGATGGGAGGTGTGCTCAGTAGCAGAGGCATGGCTATATTCCTTTCCACCAATATATAAGGCAAGGTCATGAAAAATGTCATGCAATTTGAGATCCTTATGTTTAGTTTCTTCAATCATGCAATGATTTATCAAATCATTAATCCATTAGTTAGCAGTCACTTCCACATCAATGCCTTCCTTTTCCTCAACCAATCCATGTGCCATCCATTGCATGACCAATCTACCCCTTTGTATGTCATAATACTTTGGATAAATGCAGCAATATACAAAACAACTCTTCAAGTAATCTGGCAAGTCATCGTAGTTCAGTATGAGACCAGGAAGAATGCTACTACGTATTTCCCATATCTCACTCTTGTCAATGCTTTCCCAGTCGTCTTTCATCATCCTTTTTGTACGCATTAAGGATCCTACCGTCTGGACAACAAGTGGCAACCCACCACACTTTGCCACTATTTTCTACCCAATACCTTTCAAATTGTGACTCTCCAATACATGTTCTTGTATCTTTGCCACACGCAGAAACAAGCTCCAACTTTCATCCAAAGACATTTCTGTCAATTTATACATATTATAACCAATTCTTTGAGAGACTTCTACCTTTCTACTGGTGTTCAAAATCTTGCTCTCCTTTGCACCTCCCGATAGGGTGTCCGCTACCTCTCCCATCCACCAACCTAATTCCCATACATCATCTAAAACCAATAAGAACTTGCTCTTTGACAGCTCACTCTGTAATCATGTGCACAAACCACTCAAGGAAGTGCTACCTTTAAGTTCTCCTTCTGATTCCTTGCATACTTCCTTTAGTATTTTTCGCAGCAAACCCATATGATATGGCTTCTCTGAAAAACAAACTCACCACCTGCATTTCCCCAACTGTTCTTTGAATTTATTAAAAACCATTTTTGCAAGAGTTGTTTTCCCAATTCCACCTTGGCCTACAATGGATACAATAGAAACAACATCTTTTTCCAGGGCACTACTATTTGTATAGCCATCAAACAAGAGTTCTTTTACTTTCTCTTTAACATATGCCCTACCCATGGGTGGTTGTGCAGTACCTATGAGATGGGATGTCTGTCAGGAATTGTCATGTTCACCACCAAAAGGATGCTCACTCTCAACTTTTGGTGTTCTGTTGAACAAATCCACCATTTCCATATCTTTTTCTATTTCATTAAGCCTTAGGTTGATCCTTTTAATTTCATTACCAAGTTGGTAAGAAGCAAATACATGTTCCTTAAAGCGAGAGCACAAAGTGATCCAGGGCTTTCTTTCCTTGTTCCATGAAGTTATTGAACCCTTTTCTCTTTTCCTGAGCTCAATTATGGTTTCATATCCTTCAATGATGTCCTGGGCATCATATAAAACGTCCTTCAGCTCTGGCTCCAGATATCTGTTTCACTGGTTTCTGAAAAATGGTTTTCGCTCTACGACTTTGATGGTCTTCTGCAAGCCTTCCAGCTTTTTCTGGAGCTTCTCGACTTTCGCATTCCGGATGAGGTCCACCTTGTCTTTCAACAAACTGGTTACAGACCAGAACATGTTAGAAATGGCTGCTTCTGCAAATGCATCAATTACAATTGCCATCTTCCCCAGTCTCTCAGTCGGTGGAAGAGGAAGAGGAGCAATTTTCAAGTGTGTGTGTGTGTGTGTGTGTGCTGAGTGCTTAATTTGGGGTGTGGTGAGCACATGTGCTAAATAAGTCAGGAAAAGTTCTCCAATCCCAGTTTACTATTTCACCTAAATTTCTGCTTTCTGAAGTTAATTTGTTTATCTGATTGTATTTATGTAAAAAAGTTTGGATGAATGATTTTTTTTTGAAAATCCAAAATTTTATTAAATGTTGGGTTTGAGCATACAGCATATAAACTGATGAAAGACTGGTGTGTCTGTGTGTGTATATATGTGCATGTGTACATGTATGGATTTCTCTAACCCATATATAGTTAAATGACAGCATGTTCACGCGAAAGTATTGTGCATATGCCATGTTTACTGTATGTGCTTACATTCTACCGCTTCCATATCTCCCTCTCTAGTAATGGATATAGATATGATTTTGATCCAATGAAAGTACATGACACATATTAAAACATGTGAATGCAATAAAAATGCAAACTAGATCCAACTTTTATGTCTGTGAGTTAGATCCACACATCTTCAAATAGAATTAGAGAATGATATGTAAGTTTGAAACCAGTCTGCCCCACTGCTAAGTCAAAATCTTATGTTATAAGAGTCATTTGTATTTTTCTTATTAAAAAATACTTAATAAGAAAATGACTAACTTAATTTACGTTTCTCATCAAGTCACTTTTAAGAACATATTTATGAGGTTAGATTACCCAAAAAACATTTTAATAATTAATCTTAATAAGTCTAGTTTTTGTCTCTTACCCAAGTGGCTGCATTTCACTAACTTTCATTATTTATATATACACACACACACATGCACACACACACAAACACACACACACACACATATATAAAGAGAGAGTGACAGCAGAAGTGCACTCAGATCTGATTGTAGAATGGATCAATGGCACAGGTTCACACAGATCAGATCTTAGAATGGATCCAAAATGCAATTAGTTAGGAAGCTCTATTAAACGAATGGGTAGTTCATTTGGAGCCAATGAAGATGATAATTAATTGAAAACCCTAAATTTATTTTGCTTTCATTTTAAATACAGCTTATACTTTAATTACTTCTATGCCGGGCGGGGGGGGGGGGGGGTGGGGCGGGAAGAGAGAGAGAGAGAGAGAGAGGGATGAGAGAGAGATCTTTTGTTTTGTCTACAAATCATTCTACTTGTTTACCATTCCAAAGTACAGCCGCTGAAAATTTGATCTTTTATGTTTATTTCTAGTTCTGAAAAGTCTAAGGTGGCGGTTTAATGGTTCAGTCTTATTCTTTTCCTTGTTTTCTTTTTAAGTGGAAAACCTGATTAACAATAAAAAAAAACACAATAGTTTTACCATGGGAGGAATGTGTAAGTAAAAATTGCAATGCCGTCAGTATAAGTTGTAGCCACAATTTGATGAGTACCAGAATCCGAAGGTTAAACTTTTCAATGCTTTTAGGGTCCCTACACTTTAGTAAGTTAAAAAGATACAGAAGGTCACATGACACGATACGACAAACTATTATAACAATTGATATATTCTTACAATTGAGATGGCCCCTCACCCTATGCCATGGCCTTTGTTTTGATCCTTCTTGCTTGTCACATCAATACCTTCGGCCATCTCCAGTGCCTTGTGATCCACCTTGCTAACCAGTGTCCTCTTTCCCTCTTTTCTGTGGAATCGAGATACTACTTTTTTTGTTGACACTCATTTTTTTTATTGCTTGCTTGTTACTGCTTGGCCTTCTCTCCCCCACACCCTCCCCTCTCTTCGCAGCAGCTTCTTCGCTTTTCTCCTTTACCTTCGGTCAACAGTGGTTGGCAATTTACTTGGTCTTGAATCATCTACTATTGGTGGCAGGATTGGCAAGAACATAATAGTAGTATGTTCAAAACCACATCAGCAAGTGTTCCTTCAATTGAATGCATTGTGAAGGTAGATGTCTACCTTGCTCTTTGCATTGGCCACAGGATGACATCCGCCTGGAGGGGGTTGTGCGTCTGCCCTAGCACCAAGCCTATTTTCTTTCATCAAACATGGGAATACTCATCCTAGAAAATTGATTCCATTCCATCACACACAAGGGCAGAGGAAAGGGGGGCAGGCTCCTGCCTTGGCATCCCCCCCCCCCTCTCAGATATTAAAAACTTTAAAAATTTATATGTAAATCTAAAAATTTTTATTTTAATATATATACAAATTTGAAAATTTCTATTTCTGTATTTCCATGCCTGTTAAAATTTTGAAACTATAGTTTACCCCATGCGACAAGAAATTCCTGGTTCCGCCCCTGATCACACATGCTTCATAACTAGAATGAGGACAACGGTTCACATTCAGTGATTCCACGAAACAATTTTCTGGAAACAAGTTACCAGTTAAAGGTTTCTATAGGATCAAACTATATATAGAAGACAAATCTATACAGGTAAAATTATTCAATGGTACAGACTTTTAATCAACACCACCCTTTTAAGTATCAACTGCCCAGGCTCTCAACCTTTCACTTTTCACTTCTCATGCTCTCTGTTTGTGACTTGATCGACTGCATGTTTTCCTTTCTCATTTGTCTTCTCCTGATTTCTTTGTTGCCATCCAAGAAACAAGCAGGGGCAGAGTTAGGAATTTTTCATGAGGGGCCAAATTATAGTTTTAAAATTTTAACAACAGTGAAAATATAATTTTAAAATTTTTTTGACATCAGATATATGAATTTTGTAATTTTTTTAACATGTAAATTTTTATTTATATTTCTTTTATGGTCTAGATACCAGCTATTGGAAATCAGAAAATTGGGGAGGACAAGAACACCTTGGACTCATTGGAAAATCAGCGATCCTTTCCTCTGAGTTTTGAACAAGTGAACATGGGGGAAGAATCCATTGGAAATTCGAAGATATTCCTTGCATTGACTTCCAGACATGAAAGAGAGTTCTGGATTTTTTTTTGGCAGCCCTCTTTTATTTCCTTCTCCAATCATCTTGAGACTTCATTTCTTTGCCGTCTTCTTCATTGATTCAATTCTCATGCAGAATTTCTTGGAATAATGTTTTTCATTTCTTCATAAATTTATAGTTCTGTATTTCTTCATTCCTATCAATGGCTTTTGTGATTGCAATCGGATTTGGTTTTCTTTTTCCTGTTGCAATTGATTTTTACTCCGACCTACTGAGTTTATATTGATTGATTATTACAATTGGAAGAAAACAGAGCTGATCGAGTCGGCCATGGATGAAAGCAACTATGTTCTTCCTCCATTCTTCCCTTTCCCAATGTTGAAAAACAAAATTCAAAATTAGCATCTAAATTATAGAGATCACAATGCAAAAAAGCTTGATGAGTTAAAAACCCAAGATTTTACTTTAAAATATGTTTAAAAAATGTGACTTTTTTTATCAACAAAAATTGCATTGAACATACCGATGAGCTTATTGTTTGCACCCCACTTCCCTCAGTGTGGCTGGGAAGTTTGCACACGAAGCAGGAAAAATCAAGTTTTGATTAAAAATAGATTTTAAGAGAAAGGGACCCATCTCTGCCAGCATTAACAAGGGCAATCGATCCAAGGTTAGAGTTTTCTCAAGCTTGACAAGTTATTTTTTTCTACATGCAAGTGTGGGGATTGGGTTTCAGATTTTTAAAGTTCATTTTAGACAAAAGAGTTGGATTTGATTCAGAATATTTCTATATTTCAAAAATTTTGAAGATCGGGAGATCATTCTTGGTGCGGAATTTTTGAACTAATCATGGATTTATCAATTGAACTTTGATTTGGTCCCAAAAATTGGAATTGGAAATTGAGAATCGAAATATTGGATTTTTAATTGAATTTGTGATTAGGTAATTAAAGCTTTCTTTTTGAAACTGGGATCCTGGAATTGAAAATTGAAAGTTTGGGCTAAACTTTAGAATTTCAAAGATAGTTTGGATTTTGGGATTTGAAGTTTGACTTGAAAACTCTTGGAAGTCTTGGAACCGGAATTCAGTCTTGAAGCCAAAATTGAATTTGGGAAAAATGAATTGGATAGTTGAAGACTAGTTGAAATTTTCGAGAATCGAATCTTTGATATTGAAATTTTGGGTTTACGATAATTTTCTTGGTTGGAAAAACTTGAATTTTGATTTTTTTTTTTTGAATTTTGTCAAGGTTATGAAATTTTGCTTGAGTAATTTTTGGATTTGAAATCTGTTCGATTTTGAGAAAAATCCATTGGAATCGTTTTGAAATTTGATTTTGAAAGTTCGGATTTCGCTCAAGTTCTTGTCACAATATAACTTAATCATGGAAGCAACTCTAACTTGATTCACTTAGATTTTAGTGAGGTGCATTCATGAAGTGAGTGCATGTATGCATGAAATAAACTGCATGTATATTCATGCTTCGCTCTATTTTTCTTCATGCATAATTAAATTTGATCAAACATAGACATAGACCCATCTAGGAGGTAGAAAATATAAGACGTTCCCCGAGCCCGTCCTTGATGTGAAGGAGGACATAAGCTTAGGTTTTAAAATTTTTGTTTTGGAAATAGGATTTCAAAAATTCATTTGATAGGCTGATTTCTGCTCATTTTTTACTAAATCGTAGGCAAAAGGAATTAATTAATTTGTTTGAAAATTTGGAGGGTTTGAGCTTTGACAAATTTTCTCTCTGGGTAGCAATATCACTTTTGCGATTTCCTTTAGGATGAAACGTTTTGAAAAATTGATTATTGAATTTTGATTTTGGAAATAGCTTGATATATTTTGATTGAGGAAAATGGCATGATTTTTGGAGATGATTGGATTTTTGGAAATATGTATTCCCAAATGAGTTTTGTAAAATATTGAATTTCTTTTGTGGTTTTGATCTTTATAAAAGTCTAAGGATTTCTTTTTGAAATGCAACAAGATTAGATATTTTTATTAATATATTTTGATTGTGGAAAATGACATGATTTTTGGAGATGATTGGATTTTTGGAAATATGTATTCCCAAATGAGTTTTGTAAAATATTGAATTTTTTTTGCGGTTTTTATCTTTATAAAAGTCTAAGGATTTCTTTTTGAAACGCAACAAGATTAGATATTTTTATTAATTGCTGATTTTCAAAATCACAAGGATTTCTGAAATTTTCAGAAATGAATGGTTAAGACGGGCTCATTGCAACTGATATATTCCATTTACAATATAGACCACACTCATAAAGTGAATCCAATTCTTGGTGGAATCGATTAGATGATATAATTAAGTCTGATTCCTTGCTCATCCAAGGAGTAAGGAATCCATTCAGGCTTCACTGTCTTTTTTTCTTTGCATACATCAATAAAACATTCAATAACATAGACAAATGAACAACAATTTCTTCCAAGCCATAGTGGCCTTCTCTTTCCAATTTTGCACAGGTAGAAGGACTCTTTGGAAATTAGATTTGTGTTTATGAAATAAACTCAGCTTGATACACTATTTGCTAATTTGCAAAAATAGAAAATTTAGTTTGGATTAGTTGTGAGAATCGTGATGCACGTATGCTTAAATAAGTATATTTTTATCATGGTGACCCAGGGGACAGCTTTTAAATCATGCTGCTTAGGGTTTGGTATGTAGTGTCAAGCGACTAGACATTTGAAATGATAGTGGTCGACCTGGCATTGCTCCTAGAACAGGGCAGAACAGGAGAGGACACAAAGAAAATGATGCCTTCAGCGTGGCATGTTTTGAGTGGGGGTCCCCTTGGTCTGGGGACTGCCTTGAGCTGGGGACTCCTTGGGCAAGAGTTCAACTATCACTACAGAAAACCTACGCATTACTGATGGCCACAAAATGTCGGTGAAAATAGAATGCATGTCAGTAATGTTTGACCAACATTTTGTTCTTTGGTTGATAAAGGGAATGTCGGTAAAAATCATCATTGATACAATGGACAAAGAATCAGTTTAAGGTATCACCGGCGCGACCAAAACATAGGTAAACATTGACTATTAATGATGTCCTCTTGCATCGATAATAATCTATTATTTTCAACATGTTAGTGACCTTCGGTAAGAACTCTTCCAGCAGTGAGACAGTACATCGGAAAAATATAACTTTTCACTCATTTAAACAATTCGGCAAAAACACTTATGGGTGGCTAAAAAGGCTAAGGATGGAAAACATTCAAACATCCAAAAAACATTCAAATGACAACTAATCAAAATAATATTCTATGAATAAGTATATGTGTACTTGAATTACATGTGGTCCAAATCTGACACCAAAATCCAGCCACAATGCTCTGGAATCCAATGACAAAAAGTTAGGGTAAAATTGAGGGTTTTGTAGACATTTTATGTCATTAGTATATCAGATTGAAGGTAATAAGGTCAACAAACATTCTTCTAAAATTTAACATTGGCTAACATCCTAGGCCAACTCAAGTGAAGGAAGCCTACACAGACCGACGATTAAGCCATTCCAAGAGTGCACTACTATGTGTTTACGGCAGCTGTGGAAACAACTCAAATTGTGTTGCTTCCATTGGCTGCTTGCCAGATCCATGCGAAAACAGTCCTTCGAGACAAGCATCTCTCAGCGGCTCGCACCTTGGCCTAACTGTGACCTTAACCTGTAGCTGTAGACATGCCACTGGTGAAACCTCAGCCCTGGCTTGCTGTGACAATCATGAAGACCCTTTCCATGATCCACCATGGCCGAAGTTTAAACAAGAACACTTGCAAAGTGATCTATGGACACATCATCTCTTGGCTATGAGGGGATCCTTTATAGGCAAATGACAAGCTCAGCAGTCTGCTCTCACCTATGCAGGGGCAAAGCCACGGGAGGGCCCACAGGGGCCCTAGACTGCACTAAAAAAATATAAAATTTTAGATGTAAATATTAGAAAATTTCACTTGTCATGTATAAAATTTTTGAAAAATGACATTTCGGCCCCTGTCAAATTTTAGAAACTTTAATTCGGCTCTCGTCATGAAAAATTTCTGACTCTGCCCCTGCACCTATGGTCCACTTGGCCTTACATGTTGGCAGCTTCAACCACCACCAACAAGCATACGAGATTGAAGTACTGGTCAAAGCCCCGCCTGAGCATCCTTCATGTGTCTTCATGCCTACATCTAGTCAAAGCAATCACTACTTGCTGACTGGCATGAAGATGTCATTTGGCAACCTCATGATATTGGCAGGCCTTCAACCATGGATTATGCGAGAAGACGTGCACCGTTAGGTCGTCCACTCGTTGGGCCTTGAGAAGAAGGCCCTTTTTAAGGGGACTGGGTTGATGTCGTTCTGGCTTGACCTGCATCTATCTCTCTACCCTTGAACCGGCTGCTACCTGCCCCACTTGACAGGCATTTTCAAGGAGGCTATCTCAGGGTCTAGTTAGAAGTTGGGGCCCGTTAAGGCCCGATAGCCATTAGGTCGAAATAACTTGACTTGAGTCTTTCCTTTTTCATTTGAAAGGGACATATCTGCTGCCTGCGCTGCTGGGCCTGTCCGATCCACCGACCACCGTCGCTTCCATCACACTGCTGGTCTACACTGTCACCATCGTCGCACTGCTGGTTCGTCACAGTCAACCTCCTGTCAACCACCGACGCACCTCATGGCAGACTATTGAACTAACATGCTTTGGGGGGGGCACTCTTCGTTGCGGCAGGTAAGATCAGCCCCAAACCCCATCCGGCAGTTTTCCTTTCCATCTGCTCAATCCATCCCCATCATAAGCCAAACGAGAGAGAGGGATTCCTAATTCATATCTGAAGATTTCCGGGGCACAAGGGACACTGCCACATTGCAGTAGGTTTAGCAGCCTCCATCATCAGACGCAGAAGCACATGAGACCCATGGAGCAGCATCCTCCTCCTCCACTGTCTCAGGGACCTTGGAGCTCCTCCCAGTTCCAGTGTCATCAGTCGCACCCTCCTCCTCTTCCCTATCATCATTATCTTCACCATCAGCAGCAGCATCTTCTGCAACCTCCCCAGCGCCAATGGATTCTGCCTCCTGACCACCCGTAGATGCAGTTTGCACACCCCTCATCCGCCTCCTCCACCGCCAGGGCTGTCCCACTATGGTATCGCCCGGCCCGTTAACAGTTGGGCCGGGTAGCGGGCCGACCCGATTCAAATACTCCATGCTGCCAAAAACCTGCCAGGATGCTTCCCCCAGTAAATCAATCCCTCTTCTACAACTCTGATCGATGGAACCTTCTTTTCCCCATATTTTATTTTCTAAGCAGAATTAATCACACCTACTTTTCCCTTCTTTAAGTAGTGATTTTGTACCCATTTACTTTTTCCATTAATCCGAATTCATTGATGGCTTTTTTCTTTTTATTTGAAGGTAAATGATGAAAATGGCGTAGGCAATTGAAGATTCTGAATTCTGGGGAGCTTGAAAGATTATTTTGATTCTGCGTTGTTCTATAGAATGACATGGTTCATATTTGCTTTCACTGAATTTTTGCTACATTTAAAATGTTGATTATTCTTTCTTTTTCTTGAAACTGAACTGAAAGTTTGCTTATTCGTATTTGTATCGATCGATCTGGTCTTCATGCTTTTTGGCCTCCTTTCAAAGTGGCCAGAACTCAAGCTTCCTTTTACCTAACATAGAACATCTGGCACAGGGTTTTTTGTTTGGCTTCTTAAGTTATTTGGACATTCAAGGGTTGTTTGGTAACAAAAAAAGTTTATAATTGTTATATGAATACGCTAAAAACGGGGTAAATTGATAAAACACTTTAATAAGTGTTTCAAGAATCTACACCAATCTTTATGATATATTCATGAAACAGTTACAAAATGTTTCCTGTTCAATTCAGCAATTCAAGTCTACAGCAATCTATGAAGTTCCTCTTCTCATGTATCTATGGTTGGTTAGATTTTCTAACTAAAATTTACATATATAAGATTTCTTTTCTATGTGATAGAAGGTGTAATGCACTAAATGTAAAAGCAAAAAAGTTCTTTGCAGTTGTTGATAATGATAAAGAATTTACTTTTCACTATTTCTTCATGTTCAACTATAATGAGTTGCAAAACAAAAAGGTACTAGTTTTGTAAAATTTGAAGCTGGGATTGGTTGTAGGGAGATGCTATTGTCACTCATTTATAAAGAAAACTTGGAAACGGGCCTCCTTTTGTATTCTTAATCAAATAACATCCTTATTCTATTAGATTTTCCATCGATTCTCTTATGGATAGGAACCACAAACTTTTTTCTAGCACATAAACAACAGCCACCGTATTTATTCTCCAATAAATTCTAGATGAAAGAGGTCGAATTGTAGTTTCAAAATTTTAACATGGGTAAAAATATAAATTTTAAAAAAATTTTATATAGGATACTTTTTTTTTTAATTTGCATATATATATATTTTTTGAAGGGGGGCCTCTACCCTTTCCAGCTCCCTGGCTCCTGCCCTACTATTCATAAAGAATCTATTTTATTTGTCACTGCAGGTTGAAACTAATAGCTTTGTATGTTCAAGGAATAAATGCAATTGAAAAGCATTAGTGGCACATATTTAATATACTAGTCTATGACAACTAGAAAACACCACTACTGATCGTGAGACACACCACATGCCATCTATATTTGATGGCAGATCAAAAGTGCCACTAAATACTTTACAATGGCACATATTTATGTCATCATTGATATTGTATGCAACCCAAGAATGCCGCAAAAGACCTTTCACTATTTCCAGCAATAGTGCGCTTATGTATGCGAATCTACATAAAAGTTGGCAAAATATTTAGACCACTTGGATAAAGAATAAAAGCTAGATCCATTAAAATACATTATTCAAATATGCTTTTACCAATCTAACCTGGTAGATATGATATTAAGAGTGATTTTATGAGAAATATATATTAAGTTGATCATTTTTTATTTTAATAATGTTTTCTTCGAATAAATAATGAACGGCTCTTATAACATCAAAAGTTTAATTGTAAAAAGTTCAAATTTTGTATAAAAATAACTCTAACTAAAACATGTTTTACATTAAATTAAATTAGTATTTAGAAACAGATTAAGAGGTTCACATTGGTTTAAAATACTTTTTATCGCTAATTTAAGTAGTCTATATTCTATCCCTTAATGCTCGGCCGATGACCCACGTTCTTTTCTTCTTTCTTTTTCTTTTTCATTTTTTTTAATCACAGTCGATAGCGTCGCTGTGGTCTAGCATCTGTAGGGGGAGGCTGCTGTCATGCCTGTCACAGCCGTTGAGGAGAAGGCGATGGTGGTTATGGACTCCCACAATTGGTGTTGTTTTTTTCATCATTTGACAAAACAAAGGGGCTGTCGCCTCCCTGGCGCAGGGATTTCACTGGCAGCAAGCATGGCTGGGCAGTAGTAGGTCACCTCTTGGGGTACACAACAGGTTCCATTGCCGCAATTTTTTGCTTAATGAAGAAATAATAAACGAAGGGAGGGAGGTCACCTGCCCCCTCACCACTGAAGCCTGTTGCTAGCGAGTTCCCCATCCAGCATCAAGCTTCCTCCCCATCCAGCATCAAGCTTCATTTTCGTTTACATTTTTTGTTTTAAGAAAAAACCATGAATAGTTGAAAGCAGTCGATTTCCAACGCAAATCAGCTGAGGTGTAGGGTCCCTCCCTTTTAATACGAAAAAATAACAAATGAATGAAGATATCGTAAAGAAACCAGAAAAGACATGAGGAAACCTGGCAGCCTACAGAAGGCAAAAAAAAAAAAAAAAAAACTTTTAAGACCACCACCTTATAGAATTTTCCTGAATGGGGAAAAGAAGCATATCAATGACCTCACCACTAGGATTGTAATCCTTGAAACAACCTTTCTTTCCAAACCCCATCCCAGGAATGCTCCCATACCTTCTATTCTACCATGGCCAACTGTCTTTTTCAGCTTATTCCTCCACACAATAGGTGCTGAGATAAAACAAACCCTTTGGCCTCGAGACAAAAATTGATTAAAGACAACTCCCAAAAATTCCTCTGCAGACCAGGCAAGATGGCTCACTGCAACGCGGAGCCCCTTTCTCCTTATCCCCAGTTCTCTAGAACACATAACAATTGCCACTTTCTGCAATCAATTACGATAAGAACATATGGATTCTACCATCATATACACATTGGATGGCACTTTCCCTTGATCTGATTGAATACCTGTCCAAAACCACAGTCTCATATCTCTTTTATGCTTTTGAATACACCTTGCATTTTCAGTCATCAAACAGAAATCTTTCCACACATAATAAAATATATATCTTCTATCCCTTTCAGAATTAGTGTTCACCCTCTCCTTTCTCTCTTTCCAAATCATCCAGATGATAATCGGGAAAAGGAGACACCAACATGTCTTTACCCAACTACTGCCAAAATGTTTCATTCTCCACCAATCATACTCTTTCTTTATCGAACTAAAAGAAGGAATAAAGATATTAAATTTCCTACCCACAGATTTCTTCACATAAGAAGAAAACTCACAACATCCAAACAGATGAAAAGAAGACTTTTCCCTTTTTTTACAAAGGACACATCTATTGGCTATAGACATTCCAAAATGTTTGATTCCATCTTGCATCAAAAATCTCCCTTCTAAAGCCAGGAAAGAGCACCATTTAGCATGAGGAATTGCTTTACAACACAATAGGGACTTTCTCCATTCTAAAATTGGTCTTTTCTTTCTAGTGTCCTCATAACAGTGAGTCTGGAATTCATATTTTTAGGACCCCGTAAGAGATTATCTTGGTCGTCAGAGAGTCTTGACATCTCACCCATTTGCTTAATCCAGATCGATCTAGGTGGGGCTAAGTCTCTACATCCCATTGAATTTGATGACTAACTGCCTGCCAGTTATCCAGGACACCTTTCCAACTCCATGACATATTTGAAATTTTTCTACAAGTCCAAAGACTGTCACAATCCAAATATTTTAACTCTTCATAAGCAGACCATAAAGAGGTTGCTAAGATAGGATTTTAGCAAGATATAGAAGACGAGCAGAATTGAATGTCCATAGTTTGACAAAACCTGCTCCCCCTTCTTCCACGGGACCACACAATTCATGCCAGCTGATATAATGAAGTCTCTTACTTCCTTCTTGCTCTCCCCGAAAAAAAAACATGCACATATTCTTGAGATATCTCTCACAACAGAATTAGGAATCTTAAAGCATCTCATCCAAAATCCTATAACACTTTCAATAAAATGATTTATTAAGAATGCTTTACCCTAGAAAGAAAGTAATCTGCTTTTCCATAGCATCTGTTTCTTCAAGATCTGCTCCCTTAAAGGGCCACAATATTGAACAAGGAAAGAGCCCGTAGATAGCGGCACCGCTCAACAAACATTAAAGCCTCCACACGAAAAGGAACAAAACAGGACATTGAGTGGTTTATTTCCAAACCTTCATTCACCGGAAAATCAGCAAACACAGCTTCGATTGCTATGGAATCTTTTTCAGCAGTTGAACACAACATTTTATCATCAGCAAAGAAGGAAGCAGGGTAGATTAAATTCTATTGACTAACTATCGGCACCTTCAAAGCTCCTCTAAATTTTTCCCATTGAAGTTTTCTAGCAAGGATCTCCATCAGAAAAATAAACAGAAAAGGAGAAATAGGATCACCTTGTGGAAGTCCACGCTAGGCATTAAAAAAAGTCATGCTCCCTACCATTTACCAGAATTGCATATGAAGGCATCGTCATGTATAAAAGAACACCATTAACCCAATGCTTTGAAAAATTTAAAAATCATTTAAAAATAAATGAAAATCGCATGAAAATGTTGTTAAATTAAAAAAAAAATCAAATTTTGAGTTTTGGCTCTAAAACTCTATATAAATACCCCCACAATTTTCTCTCTTGGGCATGAGCTAAACCTTGGAGAACCTTTAGTGGTTTTTTACTTGAAAATATAGAGTTTTTCTTAGCTCTTTCTTTTCATTTCTTTATTCTTTTCTTCTTCCTCTCTAACCTTGGAAGCAAGCTTCACCAAGTTCAAACTCTTTGAGGGAGCACAAGGAGATCTCTTAGAGAAATAACTTCATCATATTGAAACTTCACTCAAGGCAACCCCAGGATCATCAGGAGAAGGAGACTCATTCATAAAATCATTTATATTAGAGGTAACTAGTCCTATTCTTATTTCATTTATTTTCATTTCCTCTTGCCACCTCCCAATGGTCGTGCAAGAAATTTTTAAATATCTTCTATCAGGAGTTGAGAGCTATTCTTGACTACACCAAGAGCATGAACAACGCGAATTAAATTTCATTTATTTTCAAAAATATGTTTGTTATGTTACTTTATTCACAAGAGGGGTCCCTCAAATAGTTGGTAGCAAGGCATCCTAGCACGACAGCCTAGGTGAAGCTGGGTTTCATGGAAGTCAAAACCAACACTAAGCATATAGGAGAAGAGGGCAGTAGGTGGCGTCGTCGTCTATTGCCTGCCAACTAGACCTGGCCGTGGATGGTCTCTGACCATATACCTATAGCGATTGCGACTGCGGCCCTAGGCTGGCCACTGGCCACATGCAAACTGATGGTGCGTAGGCCTTAGCTGGTTTTTTCAATGTTGGTCATGCTCTTGGACCAGGCATGCCAGTATCAAGATTCTGGCCAATGCCGCCAGGCCTGGATGATGCAGCCGGACAGCGCTCAACATAAGCTTGGTGACCTGCCTAACCGATGCCAAGGCTAGTCTATGCTAGTGGGGCTGGCTGAACTAGCCAAGTGTTTGCATCCCAAAATTTTCACTGGTTTTAGAGTGTCTCAGAAAAATGAGGTTTTGTTTTGAAATAGGAAAGAAAGGGGACTCACCCGTCGGTACAAGGACCAACTGTTCCCAACGCCTTTACTGGGGGTAATCAACCTAAGGGCTATGTTTACCTTTGATGCATTTCGTTTTAACTTAAACATCTTTTTTATTCTATATGTGGTGTAGAAAAGTATTGAAAGTTTGATGTTTCAAACATTTGAAAAGACTCTTGAAGAGTTACTTGAGAATGTAAAATATTTTAGAGAAAACTAAAATTGGAAAATATCATTTGGAAAACTTGAAAAATCATTTTGAAGTCATTTTAGTGTTCTCTTAAGACTTAAAGTAGGTTTGAGATTTTGCTCTAATTTGGTTACCACCTAGTTAGAGCTCCATCTCAACTTGCTTAAGTTCTTTGGAGTACTGCTTGTGATCATAAGTAATATTGAGTAAAGGTGAAGGCATTGATATATGTGCACATACCATCACATATACACATATATGAAAGCTTAAGAGAAAAAGATGTATTGATTTGAAGAGAAAGAGAGATTTTAGAGGAAAAGAAAACTATACATACGTATGTATGGGTATGTGTAAGAAATTATATAAGGGAAGATATTTGTCTTAGAAAGAGGTATTAAATATTTGAAAGAGAGGAAATAGAGCAAATGTGCATACGCATTCATGCGCATATAAAAATTTGTAAAATGGAAAGTGAAAGGATAGGGAGAGAAAGATGGGGGGATCATCATGTGTGCATAGGTGTATATAACATGTATATACATACGTGCCTTCACAAGATTAGAAATCAATGAATAACTTAAAATTACCAACTTCAAGTTTAATGTGGGCTGAAGGGAAAATTGGACTCATGCAATAGTCTAAACTAAGTCCCTATGGCCGTATTAGAAGGTTTCTTTTGAAAATATTTTGGAAAATATGATTTATATAAACATAGAATGTTTTTACTTAGTTTGTTACAAGGGATATATTTCTTCCACCGTTGGGTATGGAAAAAAAAAACAAGCAATATAACGAGGCACTTATTAGGGTTCTTAATGGGTTGATTAGGAAGGAAACTAGCACAAAATGACAGGCAAATGCATATTAACATGTATATTTTCGTGAGAGTTTTTCCCGGGTTAGACAAGTCTTAACCTCAAAAACCAATATGAAGATAAAGATAAAGAACCCAAAACCACACTCTTATTCCCACCATACATTTCCATATAAATGGAAAACCTAGCAATAGTGCAAGGATAATATATAGATAATATTCAAGGAAGGGCAAAGAGAGAGAGAGAGGATGATAGAAAGAGAAAGGTTCAACTAGGAGGGAGGGCATGATGTAACTATAAAATGAAATATCATCTCAACTTTTCATCCTCCCGGTGCACTTGAGCAGAGCCTCCTGTCTCTAAAAAAAAGAGACTGAGTGTTATCTCCTTTGGCTATGGGGAGATGAAGATGAGAAGAAAATGAAGAAAGAGAGACAATGTTATATTCAATAAAAGAGAAAACATGATTCAATCATGAAATGAAAGATCGTCTCATCTTTCTATGCTCTCAGTGCACTCGAGCATAACCTCTTGTCTCTAAAATAGAGATTCAGTGTTATCTCCTTTGGTCATGGGGAGATGATGATGAGAAGAAAATGGAGAAAGAAAGACAGTGCTATATTCAATCAAATAGAAAACATGATTCAATCATGAAATGAAAGATCGTTTCATATTTCCATGCTCCCGGTGCACTCGAGCATGGTCTCTTGTCTCTAAAATAGAGATTGAGTGCTATCTCCTTTAGCCAAGGGGAGATGATGATAATAAAATGAAGAAAGGAAGACAATGCTATATTCAATAAAATAGAAAACATGATTCAATCATGAAATGATAGATCGTCTCATCTTTCCATGCTTCCGGTGCACTCGAGCATAGCCTCTTGTCTCTAAAGTATAGATTGAGTGCTATCTCCTTGCCATGGGGAGATATAGATTACATACCTCTAGTGAGAATGATTTAGGGAGGATGAATACCTTAGGTCCTAGACTTTCTTGAGTTGAAGCTTCAAAATGGTGAAGTCGTGGCCTCGAAGAGATTTGTGACTTGATGGAACTTGCTCCCAAGTGTTGGAGAAGGAGAGAGGCAGTGAGAATGGAAGAGGAAGAAGGAAGTGGGGGAAGAATAAAATTTCTATGTTCGCAAGTGAAGATTTGCTAAAACTTCTCTAAGGGCTATCTCTCACCCCAGAGGGAGGAAAATGGGAAGTATTTATAGAGGATTTTGGATCCAAAACCCAACATTCAAATTTTTTGAAATTTTATAAGATTTTCATCCGAATTTCAACTAATTTTGACTTATTGTCAATTTTTTGTAAAAGAAATAGGCTTCAAATAAATGGGATTGGCCATTAGGCCTGTAAAAACATTTTCTGATGTGGGCAGGGCTATTGCCCACCCAAAAAGACCAAAACCATCCCTAAGGAGTGTTTTTTTATTGTCAAAAAAGGGGAAGGGGTTGCAACATGCTGGCCCCGGCTGGGCACCAGGCGCTGTTACGCTTGGCGCTCTGTCGAGGGGTGCATGGCAGTGTTCTCACGCTGTGCCGCGCGAATCGGTTGCCTTGGACGTGCATCACAAGTTGAACCCTTTAACTGTGTAGGTTGCTTTGGCTTGTAGTATAGGTTTATCCCCTTTAACAGCATGGGTTGCTTCGGCTAGCATTGCAGGTTTAACCCCTTGCTTACACGGGTTGCCCTCAGATTACAGGTTTAACCCTTTACCTACATGGATTGCTCTCACGCCTTGGGTGATAATAGTAAAAAATGCCCCAGTGTAATTGTCATGTTTTATGACCAGGAAGAATCTAGATTGAATAGTAGATGTGAAAAATATTTGACATTGATTGGAAAATGAATACAAGAGAACTAGGCATAAAATATCTTGAGGTGAAGGGCATTAACACGATCGGTAAATTCCACCCCATCAGCACCAATCAGTCAGAATGAATTATGGGGCAAGACTTCCTTAATAACATATGGGCCCTCCCAATTCGGTGCCCATTTACCTCACGGCCATCCTCTGAGGTACACTTCATATCATAGGACCAAGTCATTTACTTTGGACTGTCTCTCGATAACTGACTTGGCAAATTGTCTGGCCACCCTTTGGCGGTAAGCTTCAGCATGTTTAGCCGCTTTTAGCCTCCTTTCATCTAGCGAATCGAGGTGCATTAACCTTTTTCGCTGACATTGAGTTAGAAGAAGCTCTATGACTAGCTCTACTAGAGTAGCATTTGTTGGGATTCTCATAGTGGTGCGATATGTCCATAGGGCATTATGCATCTTTTCATGCCAGTCTCTTCTAGTTTCTACTGTCCGTTCCAGAACACGGATCAGTATTTTGTTGGTGGCCTCTACTTGCCCATTGCCTTGGGGGTAACAAGGAGCTGAAAAATGTTGCATCATGTTGTACTTGCTGCAAAACTGCCTGATTTTTTCATTCTTGAAACGAGTCCCATTGTATCGTGAGTGACTCCAAATCTGCAGAGAAGATTTTTGCCAATGAAGGACACTACATGATGTCCTTCCACTGTTTTGAGTCTGACAACTTTCACCCACTTTGTAAAAGAGTCCGTTGTAGCCAAAAAATTCTTATGGCCATTGGAAGTTGTAGATATATGTCCGACTACGTCAAAGGCCCAAATATAAAATGGCCAACAAGATGTCATGGAATACAATTGAGAGGCTGGTGCATGAATCACTAGAGCATGTAGTTAGCATTCTTTGCACCTTTTGACAAATTGGTAACAATCCTTTTGCATAGTAGGCCAATAATATCTTGCTCAAATTATCTGTTTGGTGAGGGTTTGGTAACCAACATGGCCTCTACAATCTCCTTGATGTGACTCTTCGATGACTTCCTACACCTCATCTTCATCAAGGCACCGAGAATATTTAGTGCTAAATCCACGTCTTTATAATACCCCTGCAAGAATAAAGTACCTCGTTGACATATGCTGGATTAATTTTTGTTCATTTTTGGGCATTTCACTCGAGAATTATCTGCTTTCTATGTACCTTTTGATGTCATGGTACCAAGGCATATTCCTCCCTTAGATATAATGAACATGTGTCATTGTTTCAAAAGTAGGGTGTTCTAATCTTCCAATCTCAAAAGAATGAATTGCTTCATTGGTTCGAAAAATGATGGTGGATCCTAGGCTCGTAAGGCCATCCGCAATAGGGTTACCTTCTCTCTTTATGTGAGCTAGTAGTACTTCTTCAAACTAATAGATTAAGGAGGTAGTGATCTCTTGATATGGCACCAACTTTTCGTCTTTGACTTGCCATTCTCCATTCACTTGGTTTATAATAAGCTGAGAGTCACCGAAGGCATGCACCATTATCACTTGAAAACTCAATAAAGAACGAAGACCTTGTATGAGGGCTTCATATTGAGCCATGTTATGGGTACATGAAAATCGAGTTTCAAAGAATACATGATCATTTTGTCTTCTGGAGTGATAGTAGGATGCCTATGTCTACTCCCATCACATTCCTGGATCCATCAAAGTACATCTTCCATATCAGAATATTTTCCAATCTTAGTACATGTTCATCTAAAAACTCATCATTCATTCTGATTTCTTCGTATTGGGGGAAGTCTACTAACTGATCTGTAATTGTTTGTCCTTTGATTGACTTCTTAGACACACATTCTAGATCATATTGCATTAGCAAAACTTACCATTCGGCGATGCATCCATTAAGGAAGGGCTGTTCCAAGATGTACTTGAGAGGATTAAGCTTGGAGAGGATCTTGACTTCACAAGCTACTAAATAATGTCTTAGCTTTTGACACATCCAAACCAATGTTAGACAAGGTTTTTCGATTGGAGAGTACTTCTTTTCGTACTGGACAAAAGTCTTGCTAATGTAATAGATTGCATGCTCGACGTGACTTCCTTCCTCATATTGTGCCAAAAAGCTGCCACATGCTGCCTCATTCACTGTGATGTAAAATAGCAATGGTCAACCCAACACCGGGGGTTTGAGAATTGGTGGATTTAAAAGGTATTTCTTGATCCATTCGAATGACTATTAGCATTCAAAACCCCATTCAAACATGATGTCTTTCCTCATCAACTGGTTGAATGGTTTACCACTCATGGCTAAATGAGAAATAAATTGCCTGATGGACTGGGTTCGCCCTTGCAAACTTTGCAACTACTTGATATTAGTAGGTGGTGGCATATCGACGATTGCTTTAGCTTTAGTAAGATCCATTTCGATCCCCTTCTTACTAACCATGAAACCCAAGAGCTTACCTGACTCAACCCCAAACACACATTTTTGAAGATTCAAGCGAAGCTTGTATTGTAAAAGCCTCTTGAATACTTGGGCAAGAGTTTCAATGTGATCTTGTCTCATCTTAGATTTAATCAATATATCATCGATATACGCATCCATGATTTCGTGCATTTGGTCATGGAAGATGACAGTCATGGCTTTGTTAAGTTGCTCCAGCATTCTTCAACCCAAACGGTATTACCGTGTAACAAAAAGTGCCCCAGGGTGTAGTAAAAGTGGTCTTAGGTTGATCTTTGACTGCTAATTTGATATGATTATATCCCGAATATGCATTCATGAAAGAGAACATTGCATGGCCTGTAGTACTATCTACCAACAAATCAATGTTTGGAAGAGAATAATCATCCTTTGGTATGGCTTTGTTCAAATCTCGAAAGTCGATACATAACCAGACTTTGCCATTTTTCTTAGGGACCACCACGATGTTCTCCAACCATTCGAGGTAATCGATGGCACAGATGAATTTTTCCTTTAGTAGGTCTTCTAAACATTCTTTTATAGGGCCTTCTAGTTGAGGATCAAGCTTCCGCAACTTTTGCTTAATTGGCTTGCAATTAGGATTTAAAGGCAAATGATGTTCAACCAACTGGGGGTCTAAGCCTGGCATGTCTTCATAAGTCCAAGCAAAGGCTTCTTGGTTACTTATAAGAAAGTCCACCAATCTTTTCTTCTCATCCACTGACAAACTGGTGTCAATTTGAAGAATTTTAGGATCTTCATTGGTTCCAATATTAATTTCTTCAATTAGATCACTCACCAAGGACGAGGGATGTTCTTGTATCTGAATCTGAATGAATTCTGGTAATTCTGACTCGGGTATTGCCATAGGTTCCATTTCACCGACTGCTTGTTCGATAAATGCTTTCTGGGGAGACTTCCAAGGAAAAAGAAGAAATTGAGACATGTTGAGTTCTGACATCCTGTAAAGAGGATAAAGAAAAGAATTGGACTAAATTAAAATTGACAACAAAAGGTTACTTGCATTGCATAAAAAAAAGTTCATAGTTCATAGAAGGGGTCCTCTCATGAGACCAGACAAAAAGAAGTTTAAGATTATAAAATTCATGCGAGGATTTGAAACAAATGTGAATACTATCAGCCCACAAGATCTTCTTCAAATTTCTTCATGATACCCCAGTCCACTAGTGTTCATCTGAAAAGGGATACTAATCAGCTACAAGATGCCATCTTCATTTTTTTCGAGGCCAGTGAATGGATGATAGCCACCTTTGAGAAGCAACTGAAATCCCTTAGGATTTTTCGTGAAATGAACATACAAAGGATGCTTTTGGTAACTTGCATAATTGCTTGAAACAGTATAACTGCACTTGGATGGTTTGCCTATCTCCATGTTTTGCATCCATTCTTCCAAAGATTTGTTCTTCGTCATTCTTACACTGGGTACATCCAACGACTCAATCGGCCTAGGGAGCATTGGTTGTACTAACCTTTCAATCGGATGCTTAGCACATATGGCGATGACCGATGGGCCGGAATTCCATTTGAGGCACTGGTGAAGAGTGGATAGGATTCCTCGTACTTGGTGGATCCAAGGTCGTCCCAAAAACAAATTATAAGATGGTGCCATATCCACCACATGGAATACAATGTGATAGCTAGTATTTTCGATGGTCACATTCATATCGAGAGTACTTTTGTTGTTCATGCCTTGGCCATCATATCCACAGATTTTGATATTATTAGAGCGATATTTGTCTTCACGAAACCTCAAAGTTTTGGCCGTGAGATTAAGACAAATATTCAAGCCACTTCCTCCATCAATCAACACATGTGCCACAGTCATCCCGTTGATCTGAACGACAATGTAAAGATCATCTTCATGGTAATACCCCCATTTAGAGAGTTCATTTTTTGAAAAGGTAATCGACAAGCTCTTAGGAGCTTGAACCCAATCTCCCTCAATCATATGCTCTTTCAAGGGGAGAATCTCATCCAAAACATGGATATTTGTCCAATGATTCATTGATGCCACCTTCTAGGATAAAAGTCTTCAGAATCATGGGAAGTTTCTTGGGTGAACTCTCTGTCCTGTCGTTCATCATAGCAATGAAATCCAAAGGTTTCTTATCTCGGTCTGCCTCCATGACTTGGTGCGAACTGCTTCCACTACAAGGTCAGATGTGCTCTTGTAGATGATATGGGAGTGGAGTGCCTATGGTGATTGTGGCTACTGCCGCCTTCTCGTGATCAGGAAATGGATTCCTTAATATCTCAAGGGTACTATCATCACAAATCTTGATATCCTTGTTGATGAAGTCTTGAACAATATTTTTTAGGACAAAACAATCCTCAGTGTCATGACCAAGGGTACGATGAAGCTTACACAATTTTTCTTTATTTTCTCCCATCATTTTCAGAGGCTCTGATACTTTTGGCAAGACGATAGTTCCCTTGGCAAGGAGGTATCCCAGGATCTTCTCACAGGACTGACTGAGAGGAGTGAATTTCCGGTCACAGCCCCAGCCTGGGTGCTTGTTTTTCCGTTCATCGTCGCCTTTGGGAAACTGCATGTTTGTTTTTGTGAGTGACTTCATTATCCTACTTATAACTATTGCCATTCTCCTTTCTATTAGCATTGGCAATGAAGTGTGTAGACAACTGTGTTCTTCCTCCTTTCTTACCCTCTTCCTTGTACTTAGGAGCAATGATTCCATCAAAATCACCTTCCTCAATTCCTTCCTCTATTAAATTTGCTTGTTCAATCAATTCAACAAAGGTCTTGATTGGGGCATTGCGGATGAGACTTTTCAAGGGCTCGGCAAGATTTTTCCTAATGAGTGACAATGCTTGTGTTTCAAAAATGGCTCCTTCATCTTGTTGCATTGAATTCTCCATTTTTGGATGAATTCTCAAGCATTTTCACCCTATTTGTGACAGAGACTACAAATAGTACTTAGGGTTTGAGCCATGGGAGCATTTTGTTCAAATCTTTTGACAAACATGTTATCAGTTTGTCAAATTCCTTCAGCTCGACTGGTTCACATTTTCTTTGTACCATTGGGCGGCGATGCCTTCAAGACTTCTTGGAAAATGTCGGAACAAAGCTCTGTTATTTGTCCGAATTTTGTAGCAATCATTGAAAGGTTGAAAGATGAACGTGTGGGCAAGTGGTTCCATCATATCTGACGAACTCTTTGGACAAACCTTTCATGTCTTCATCCCCTTCAATGCCAAGATAGTAGTCCTCTCATGAGTATGAGTGTTTTTCTCATCACCTAAGCTCAAGATTGTTCATTTTTTTCTCCATTTCATAGAATCTGTGCTTAGTCAGACTTTCATCATCACTTGATTCGACCAATTCTGACATGGTCTTTTTCTTTTTGCCCTTGATCTCCTTTACTTTCTCTTCAAAACTCTCACTGTCTGAGCTACTGCAGGGATATAGTTCTCGGTCTTTTTGCCTTTCTTGGTAGGCTTTCTCTTCCTTTTGGGTTTCTTTTTTGAACTTCCAGTGGTGATAGGGCTAGGTGAGCTGCTTTCCACCATAATTTCTTTTCCTTTTTTGCTTTTCTTTGTTGTCTTTTTCTTTTTCAGAGAAAGCATTTTGGGTTTTTCTTCCTTACTAGTTGTTGAATTTGAACCCAAATAATCTTCATACTGATCTATCGGAGAAGACTTGTTGTTTTTGTTCTTCCTTTTCTGCTTGACAGCCTTTTCATTATCTGGTTTTGGAGTAACCATCAAGGCCTTTTACTCCTCTTGCTCCTTCATGAATCACTCAATGAACAAACAGAACATATGGTAACCTTCTGGCTCAATTGCTGGGAGGCCAAGTGTTTCTGGCCAGAGTTCAGAAGATGACGCCTCGTTTTGAGGAGCCTGTTTAGCTTGTGATCTGGTTTCAACCATCTTGTTGGCTTTCAAGTATTTACCTTATGACACAAGAGAAGGGGAGTTATTGGAGGGAAATGATGACAAAATAAATATTCATGTCACATTAAAAGTTTCAAAAGTTACATCCAAAGAAAACACTAACAAAGATGATGATGATTGAAGACGACCTAAGGAGTACAAAGTTGATGATATAAAAAAAAAATTAGGGAATGATGGATGGTGGTCAGTTAGGATCTGACCAATCGACATATTCATTCTTTACCACTGGGCTTGTGAACCAAGTGTATGAGATCTGTGTCTTCCACTCTTCTCGTGCTATTGCAAACAATGCCGCCCATTGAAGAGAACTGAGGTCAAATTTGAGGATTGCTCCATTTGGTGTACCCATAGAAACCATCTTATGCATGTGAGAGAGTTGTCTCAGACACCCATGAGGATGGTGAGTGTAATGATGTGGACTCTCACGACGATCACAATAGTACCAACTGATCTCATCTCAATCCAATCGTTTGATCAAATGGTGACATGGTTCTAAGGTTGTCAATGCTCCATCAGTGTTCTTGAATAGACTGGCTTTAGATCGTGTGTGCTTGAAAAACCACAAATGCAAAGGATATGCGCATCCTTCTACAAAGTCAATATCTCCAATGGTGAAACGAGTGAGTCCTCGGTAAAGGAAGGCTAAGGCTGTCATTGCTACTGACAAGTGTCGGGTCCCACTATGTCTCCATGCCCGAAAAAAGTTGGGCAATACAGACATCTAGGAGGTCACTTCCATTGGTGAAAAGGGTCACTCCCACTATGCAAAGCATCATACAATGTTTGATTCTTCTTATGGCTTTTTGAGGTAAAGTGAAAGGTTCAACATAGGCTCCAAATTCTTCATAAAAAATTTTCATGTTGAAGCTTTGATTTTCATGGTTTTCTACTAAAGGCCAAGTTTTTCTCCCAATAAAGTGAGCAATGAGGTCAATTGTGTTGACTTTGGTTAGGTTCATAAGAAATTGTTTTTCCAATGGATCATTTGAGTCACAAGTTGGTGCAGGGAGGTCTAGTATTTTGGCAAATTCATCTAGTAATCTTGTCATTTCTCCCCATGAAAACCAAAAAGAGGATGTCCTTGGGTTCCAACACTCGGTGAATGCATGTACCAAATTTCCATCAACTGACTGCATTCCTCCGACTACCACTGTCTCTAGCCCACATTCTTCAAAATAAGAAGGAAACATCTGAGAGAATGTGGGGTGCCAAGACCGATACTGTTCGGGAGCCAAAGGTTTAGACTCAAGAGAAATGTAAATAGACCATTCGGATTCTTCTCTGAAGAGGATATGATCATAAGGGAAGGTGAGACCATGTTGGAAAGAATACATCTAGAATGATGACTCTGAAGGGTAGAGATTAGATTAGAAAAAGATTGACTAGGTTGACAAAGACATATGAAGTAGAGGTCTAAAATAAGGTTGTAAAACATCACACAATGTTTAATGCACGTCCATATGTCATATTTTTGTAGAAAAATGGGTATAGGGACCTAATTGAAATAATTTTGTGTCACGATAATCCAATGTCAAGTTATGCTTATATACTTTAGCTAAATGGCTTAATACAAGCATATATTCTTCCTTAGGCAACTAAGACAGGGTTCATCAACTTCTTCTTGATCGTTCGTCGATATACCATAAATTACCACTCATGGTACTAACGAAGGTGCTTTCCTGCCCAATGTGTGGTCTAGTTGTAAGGCTTAGTCTTGTGCTACCACTTAAGACCAAGCCCGACAACATGATGACCGAGACAAATAGGTTTGAGGAATTTTGAAATATGAGAAATCATGTACAATCAGTTGTATTTAATACAATGTTGCCTAAGATGATGATTAAAATAAATGGAAGAGCAAGCATTGTCTTCAAACAAATTTTAAATTGAGGAGGGTTGTATTTGATCCTATGTCTAGGTGAACATGATTGATCATCCTCAATTAGTATTATATACAAGGAAACAAATACAATCATCAAGAAATGTAATGAAATGCCAATGGGGTTAAGGCCAAAGTAGGGGACATGCTTTATCATCGGCAACATAGAAGGTGTTCAAGTTAGTGAAAAATGCATCAATCATAATCATAGCCAAATGATGACGGGTCCCATCACGGTCGTCATTTGTTTGCATCCTAAAATTTTCATTGGTTTTTGAGTGCTCTAGAAAAATAAGGTTATGTTTTGAAAGAGAAAAGAAAGGGGACACCCCATCGGTGCGAGGATCAACCGTTCCCGGTGCCTTTATCAGGGGTAATCAACCCAAGGGCTACGTTTATCATTGATGTATTTCATTTTAACTTAAACATCTTTTTTATTCTATATGCGATGTAGAAAAAATATTGAAAGTTTGATGTTTCAAACTTTTGAAAAGACTCTTGAGGAGTTGCTTGAGAATGTGAAATATTTTGGAGAAAACTAAAATTGAAAAATATCATTTGGAAAGCTCGGGAAATCATTTTCAAGTCATTTTAGTGTTCTCTTAAGACTTTAAGTAGGTTTGAGATTTTGCTCTAATTTGGTTACCACCTAGTTAGAACTCCATCTCATCTTGCTTAAGTTCTTTGGACTGGTGTTTGTGATCATAAGTGATATTGAGTGAAGGTAAGGGCATGTATGCATTCATCCCATATGATTGGAAGAATGTAAAACATTCCTATCACAACATTCATCTAAAGTCATCTGGTAGGAATGAGTCATTTTTCTTTCATTCATCTTAGGATTGATGCATCCATGCATTCACTTCCACTCAATATCACAAATGAGTACAAACACATCTCTAAAAGAATTTAAGCAAGATGAGATGAAGCTCTAACTTGGTGGTAACCGAATTAGAGCAAAATTTCAAGCCTACTTAAAGTCTTAAGATAACACTAAAATGACTTCAAAGTGATTCCCAAGCTTTTCAAATGATATTTAAAAGATTTTCCAACTCTAGTTTTCATCAAAATGTTTCACATTCTCAAGCAATTGTTCAAGAACCTTTTCAAAAGTTTGAAACATCAAACTTCCAATATTCTTCTACACCACATATAGAAAAGATGTTTAAGCCAAAATGAAATGCGTCAATAATAAACATAGCCCTTGGATTGATTACACCCGGTAAAGGCGCCGAGAACAATTGATCCTCGTACCGACGAGCAAGTCCCTTTCTCTTTTATTTTCAAATAAAAATCTCACTTTTCTGGAGCACTCTAAAAAAACAAAAAATTTTGGGGATGCAAACATGTATGCATGAGTGAATTCTTGTTTCCAATGTTTCATTCTTTAACAGTTGCAATCAATTTATTTCTATAATTTCTCTCAACTTTTGATGATGGAAAATGCGACCGAAATTTATAAGACCCAAATCAAATGGGAGCGAGAAAAAGAGAGAGAGAGAGATAGAGAAGTCAACAAAATTCAAAAGATTCATATTTAGCAAAAAAATTAGTTACAATCTGTCACCGATTTTAAAAACCACACACATTTCAGATAATAAAACCACAACATCTGCTAATTCTTAACTTTTGCTCGAGATGGTCGAGTGCAGGACATCTGAAAATCCCCACCAAGCTTTGAGATGTAGGCGATCTGTTTCTTTGCATCCATGGGACATGTTCTTCCTGTTAGCCCTGGACATCTTCAATGCATTACTTGAGAGCACACGTCAGCTAATTTTTGAAGGCCGCCACAATCTTTCACCTCAAACGACTCCAATGCAGGCATGTTAGCGATAGTCTTCAGTCTATTAGATGCTATTCATAAATATGTGGCCACTCCCGACCTTTTAAATTAGTGATAAACAATATTTTAAACAAAATGTTGACCTCCTAATGTGTTTTTATGCTAATTTGATGTAAATCATGTTTTAGTTGAAGTTATTTTGTAAAGAAAAAGAAAGGATCTTTCTACACTCAAAATTTTGACGTTATAATAGGCATTTATTTTTTTATTAGTTAAAAATATTATTTTTGTCTTTGACGTTGCCAACTTGCCCACAAGAATTTAGTGGATGGTCAGTAAGCTTTTCCAAGCCTTCAACAATAAAATTCAAATTCCATGATAATTTTCTCACTAGAAAATAACTTCTCACTCAAAGCATGGTGTACAAAGTTGACATGTCCTTTTACATGATATTTGGCAACCTGCACCAAGGCTAGTTGGTTAAATCGGTATCATAAAATCGTTTTTGGATCAAATCTGAAAGCTTATGATTCTGCGAATTGGTCGAATCCAATTGGAACTGAAAGGCTGTTATTCGATCAGATTAAATAAACGATATATTCATAATATCAAAGTCTTTAATAAGAAAATCAGTATGGTATTTAAGAAGCAAATTTTAGATGATGATGATGATGGTAATAATTTAAAATATTCAAAATAGTAACCTAATAATGATACCGGAATAATAATATCTTAATAACAAAATAGAAAAATATTTTCAATTACTTATATATTCATATTATAGGGAAAGTTTTTTGCCCCATTTTTTGAAGATAAATAGTTTAAATAATTAAGTTTTAAATGTTAAACCAAAAATAATGGAAAAAACGTGATAATGCAAAAAAGTTATTTTGAAGTAAAAAAAGAAGAAAATGATTTTTTTCGCGGTTATATTATTTTTAACATTGTTATCATGGGGCTCTTTTTTTTTACAAAAAAAACAAGTTTTTTTGGTGACTATGACTGCAGTTAACCCCAAGTGTTTTCCCAACGTGGTGAACAGCTCACTGCTTGAAAAAGACCTGGAGGACTCCCCATTCCTTCCATGTCAAGGGTCTTGAACTATATTGGAATCTAAGTAGAGTAGTATACTTTTCAACTTGAATGTCACAATCTTACTTTTTCTAGTTCAGGAGAGCACCTAAAGAAATCAAATAGGCAACAGCCGTTTGCCAAACAGCTAAGTTGAGGTCCTTGAGGCAATTTTACATCCCTTCATTGATGATACTCTCAACCACTTTTTCTTTATTTCTGACTTCCTTAAGGATATCAATGGATCGGATTCGAATCGGATATACCCTTATTCATATCTATTTTTCAGAAATTCAGATTCAAATACAAATAAAGAAAAGTCACATCTATTTCATGATTTCATGATTTAAGTCTGACCGAATCTGATTTTTACATTCATATACATAATATTGAACCCAATCTGACTGATTTTTTGAAGAATAAGAGCATAGGATGTAGGATGTTTATTCAAAATTAAATCTGATTTGAATCCGAATCTGCACCCAATCCTAAATCAATCCGATCCGATTTCTTATTCAGATATTAATTTTTTTCCATATCCATTTTCTTCCGACACATGTGCGGTAATTGTGCATTGCCATTGGTAGAGGGGACATGCAAAGTGATCGAACGATCTGGAATCGGATCAGATTTAGATTTTGTTGATTGGCCTCGAGAAATCTCACTTGATCAAAATTTAGTATCCTTTTCACAAACAAAAAATTGATGTGATCTCAAGAGTTATTTGTGATTGATGCGAGCTTGAAGCTCACGCACCAGAAGCAGCCGATGGCAGGGCTGAACGGCTCATATATATTCTCGTACCTCTATTTAAGAGTAGTCCAACTCTCAATGAACTCAGAATTTTGGAAAGGATGAATAATGGAGATTGGCCTGATGATTCTCAGCGCTCATGACGTTTTAGAGCCAAAGCAAAGTCTGATCTTTTTCTGATGAAAAGCACTAACACCATTCAATTATGAACTAATTAGGAACACTATATATCTCTGCTTAGCTTCGGTCCTGAATCCAGTGAAGTACTCATTCTTCTGCAGCCTCAGTGCTTGCCTACCCACGATATCCATGGCCACATTTTGAACGACGATAGAGTTTCCATGCTCTTTCCTCAGTTTCAATGGTTCTTCATTCGCGCTAGATTCCAAGAGCCGATTTTCTTTCTTTTTTTTCCTCCAATTCTACATGTTTCTGTAACTGACATGAATTTTCCATCAGCGAAAGAGTCAATCCTGTCTCAGTAATGACAAACTAGCAACATGGCCTGTTTAATTTTCTCTCCAAAGTGGACAAAAAACAAGCCAATGAAGCACATGAGAAAAATACTAGCTTGTTGATAAATTTTGTATCGAGTTGTATTAAAGAGGAAATTTGTTAGTTTACAATCTCTTCGAAATATGTGTAATCAATAGAAGGAATGGGAGAGTTGTTTTAGACTCTTGGAAGCCTATTTCCTTTGAAAACTAATAGAATGTACAACTCTTGCTTGAAGATTCACTTAACTCAATTTAAATTCATATATTCTTGAAGTGATTCACCGTTCATGCAAAATAATGGCCATATAAACCTAAGAATTTGTAAAGACACCATTGGAGGATGTTCGCACCTAAGGAAATGAAGGAGATCATGAAAAGTTGATATTACTTTATCTCAACTTTATGGGATTCTTACTGCATAATAATGGGTCTATATCCGTGACAGAGGTTCAATATTCTCCTTCTATGACTCGAATGCGGTCTTTCCTGAATGCCCACACAAACTGCATTCAATGTTCTTATAATGAATATATAGGGGTTGAAGTATCTCTTTTCATATGATTGTGATTTGTTAACTGTGTTTTTACATAAGCCTGTTATGTAAAATGTTTTTCTGGACATGTATTAACTCATTTTTGAGGTATCTTTATGAAGTTTTCAAGGTTCATTTGTACAAATTTTACCCCTTGTCAGAGTTTTATGGTATAAACATGCTAACTCTCTATTTTAGTTAGCCTTTTTGTTTAGCGCCCTATTTTGAATCTTGAGTCTTAAAAAGCCTGTTTATTTGATTTATAATTGGGTTCACTTGAGATTGTTATGGAGTTTCATGATGGTGCTGTCATATAGCATTGCTAGTCGGGCAGGCCAGCCCACAGAAAACACGTTGCTTCTACGACTCAGGAAAACATCCTGCACGGGAGTAGGCGTCGACCTTTATTTCAAAGGAATTTTGTAAGGGGTTCCAATCCCAAAACAACCATTCTTTGTACTTGACTATTCGTTGAAGAACCGTAAGTAGATGACATGCTTCAATTGCTGGTGGATCTCCCACTACCGTTGGCAGAAAATCCACTCTTAAAAAACTCCATGAACTTCTGATGTGGTTGGCCCTTACTATGCACATTACCCAGCCGAAGCCTCCAGCCTTGGTTGTTCATTTGAATGCATATGGTTCCTTTAATTTTAAGTTGGAAAGCCAACACTTGGAGACATCTGATCAAACTATCCACCCTCGATCCATTTCACGGCGCCAAAATGAAAACCTACTGTTAGCCTGATCAGACCCGCAGTTTCAAGTAGGTGTAAAGGATTGGTGTTGGTAGAATGACCAAAATTCAGAATGTCGAGGTCTGAATTCTGCAATGGAGCTTCTAATTTCTGTCCCTGAGTCAATCACATTTACACATATTAGAAACCCTATTGTGTTTAACCATGTTCTATAGTTTCCACAAATACCAGATGCAGATGTAAAAAAACAATTTTCCAACATTTTCACCGTTCCTTGTTTTTAAAACGTTTCCCCATCCAACGGATTAGCACCTCAATGACATTGCTATTAAGATGAATGCTAGAACCAAAATACAAACTCACTTGGCCATATTCAATTCTTTAAGTTCCCTTAACCCAATCTCTCCTTGCAATTTCAGGAGATTATCCATAACACTTTCTATCTGGCATTTTACTGAATTTTCAAAGATAGTAGCCCCTTTGTTAGGACTTGTCCTTATTAATAGTAGGGGTTGTATTGCCTACCAAAGTGATGTGACAAATCACACTGGATTGGCTGACAGAAAAGACTTCTTCAGCCTAAACAGTCAAAAGTTTGCTGACCTGAAATGGAAAAAGAGCAAAAATCCAACCATCATTTAGCTAAAGTCCTGCTTATCCTATATGCAATGTTTATTTCATTAATTTCGTAAAGGGCCTGTCTCTCTCCACACACACACACACACACACACACCCACACACACACACACACACATACAAACACACACACATACACACATACACACACATATATATGTATATATATATATATATATCCCTGGTTTTAGGACCCTTTTACTCTTTCTTGGTTACTTGGTAAAAAAATTGCATCAGGGCAATGATACTTTGGCAAAGCTCTAAGGCGGCATTTGGATGATATTTCCACAAAAGATTTTTGAAGGGAAACCAGTTCTTTAAGGATAGTGTTATTGATCCATGCAGAAAACATTATCACTCTTTTAGCAAGCACATGCTTCTGAGCCCATAGAATTGTGCTGCAGGTTGACTTCTTTCGTGCATTACGAGAGCTGTAACTTGTTAAGTAACCCAACACTATATTGAACGCTTACAACCGAATTTCTCTGGCCAGTTGTTTACTGTTTTCATTAATCTTGAGAGTTATTATTGCTACGGTCTTTTTTTTACCTTTTGTGAAACCCATCTATGTGAAAGCCAAAGCCTAGTCATTAATTTGATTCTCATTGGTATTATTCTTCTAAATTGCAAATGACGACATACGCTACTTTCAGATTACATGAAGTAACTGCAAGTTTACTGAGATCAGATTACATGAAGTAACTGCAAGTTCACTAGATCCAAAAGCAGCCTTGGACCCTAGGGGCCTCTTTGGAGTATCCCCCCTCCCCCCAAAAAAACAAAAACCATCTCGCTTCAAACTTCTTGTTCATTGCTTTGGCTTATCAGAGGAGAGGAAATGAGGAACTATTGACCGCGACTGTCAGAGGAATATGCAAGGAAAATTAGGGGATCGTTGTACTGTTGAAGAGACAACAATATGATCTTCAATAATGGTTGACTTGTGAGCATGAAGAGTTTGGAGTGCGTCCTTTATTTTTTGATGTTATTTCACCACTGGTGCACGCAGTGTTTGCCTCCAACATCCTCTTGCCGGCTTTTGTCACACTGAGTCTCTCTCTCTCTCTCTCCTTGATTTTTCACTTAAAGTCTCTCTTTCTCTTTCTTTTATTAACCTCTCTCTCTCTCTCTTTATTTGATTTCTTTCTTAAAATTTATTTTCTTCCCCTTGTATTAATCTCTCTTTCGATGTCTCTCTCTCTTCCTCTCATCAACTTATCTCTCTTTTAAATCTCTCTTTTTGATTCCTCTCTTAAATTCTCTTTTTTCTCTCTTTTATAATCCCTCTCTCTTTGATTTCTAGATCTCTTAAAATCACTCTATCTCATGCTTTTGTTATTACCTTTTTCTATCTCTCTCGCTTTGATTTCTCTACTAATTTTTTTCTCTTTTGTTAATATCTCTCTCTGTGATCTCTTTTTCTTTCCTCTCCCTCTGTTGTATTTTTGTCTTAAAATCGATCTTCCTCTCTCTTTTATTAATCTGTCTATCTCTTCAAAAAATACCTTTTTCTACTGCTTTTATTAACCTCCCTCTCTTTGCCTTCCACATACCTATTTTTTAAAAAGCTCTCTGTCTCCCCATCTCTCTCTTCGATTTCTCTCTTTAAATCTCTTTTTCTCTCTTTTGATATCTCTCTATCTCTCTTCCACTTCTCTCTTAAAATCTCTATGTCTCTCTCTATCTCTCTTTGACTTTTCTCTTAAGATCTTTCTCTTTCTCTTTTATTAATCTCCCTCTCTTTGATTTCTCTGTTTTCAATTACTCTTGTACAATTTTTTTTTCTCTTTTATTAGTCTCTCTCTCTCTCTATCTCTCTTTTAATCTCTCTCTTAAATTCTCTCTTCCTCACTCTTCTTCTTTCTTTGATTTCTCTTTGTTGCACTCTTTGATGTCTTCTTAAGCTCTCCTTCTCTCTCTCTTATATTAACCACACACACTCTCTCTTTTTAAAATTCCTTTCTAGATCTCTCTCTCTCTTTTTCTTTTTAAACTTATCTCTTTAGATGTCTCTCTCTGCCTCTCTTTCTCTATCTCTTAAGGTCTCATTTTAAATTCCTATTATCCTTGGTCTAAGATATTCTTCTTAAGAGCCACATAACTTTTCAAGTAAAACAACCAGCATTTCCACATCCAACCAACAAATCGAAGAAAGATAGAGTGAGAGATTAATAAATGACAGAAAAAGATGTTTTAAGAGATAATCGAAAAGAGGGAGAAAGAGAGATTTGCTTTAATAATGAGATATCATAATTTTGATAGAAATTAAGATTGTAAGTTTAAGAAATACTTTTAGAAATTTATAGACTCATCATTTTTTGATATAGGCTGGAAATGAACTATGGATCATCGAAGAGCTTAGGGTAAGTTTCCAAAGCTTCCTTAGGGGCTTATTTAGACAGACTATTGAAACTTGTTTAAAATTATCCATATATACATATTAAGGAAACTTTTTTCGTATATAAGCGAAACGTTAAACGAAGTATCTAATTTTATCTTAGGGATTATGAGAATATATCTATTCCACCGTTGAGCATGAGAGGAAGCATCTATTCTAGAAGAAGTTGATGAAAGTAACTCTTCTTGTGCTTTGAAAAATTTATTCTTTTGAGACTACTAATAGCATGGTACATATGCAGATATTAAGAGAATGATGATTAAAAAGTAGTTAAAGTTATGGTTTAAAACTAAAAGAGATAGAAATAGATATTAAGGAGATAAATCAAAGAGAGAAAGAGACAGAGATATCAATAAAAGAAATAAAAAAAAATTAAGAGATAAATCAAAGAGAAAGAGAGAGAAATCCAAGAGAGATTAACAAAAGAGAGAAAAAGAGAGCTTAAGAAAGAAATAGAGAGAGAGAAAGAGAGATTAATAAAAAGCAAAAGAGAAAAATATTTTAAACGAAAAATCAAAGAGAGGCAGAGAGGAACATGGATTTCAAGATAAAAAGAAGACAGAGATTAATGATGAGAGAAGAGAATGATTCTAAGAAAGAAATTGAAGAGAGAGAGAGACTAGTAAAAGATTGATTTTGAGGGAAGTCCAAAATTGAGAGAAGAGAAAGAGAAAGAAAGTGAGAGAAATTAAAAAGAGAAAAAGGTTAATACAAGAGAAAGTAAGAAATATTTAAAGAGAGAAATCAAATAAAGAAAGAGAGAGGGAGGGAGAGAGAAAGAAAGGAAAAAATAAGAGAGAGAGAGAGAGGGAGGAAGACTAATGAAAGAGAAAAAAAGAGATTTTAAGAACGAAATTAAAGAAAGATATGTGTGTGTATATATGTGTATAATAATAATAATAATAATATATAATTAGACCCATTTGCCTTTCCTTTTGACAAAAAACCTCCCTTTAGAAAGCAATTTTGGTCTTTTTAGTGGGCAAGACTCATTTGCCCCTTCTTTTGACAAAGAACCACCTTTTAGAGGGCGATTTTGGTTTTTTTGGTGGGCAAAACTCATTTGACCCTCCTTTTGACAAAAACCTCCTTTTAGAGGGTGATTTTAGTCTTTTTGGGTGGACAAATGACCAACTCATTTAAAAAAATATATATCTTTATAAGCCTAATGGCCAATCATACCCATTTTCAAACCATTTGTTTTTCAAAATAATTCAAAATTATGTGAGGTTCAGACCAAAATAGGGTGAAATTAAAAAAAAAATCAAATTTTGGGTTTTTGGCTCCAAAATCTCTATAAATACTCCCTACTTTCCCCTCTCTTGGGTAAGAGTGGCCCTTGGGAGAAACCCTAGAGTATTCTCACTGACTTAGGGTTTCTTTTGAGCTCTCTCTCCCTCTTCCTCTTTCCATTTCTCTCCAACTTGGGGCTAGCTACAACTCTCCTACGGAGCACCAAAGATCCCTTGGAGGACTCATCTTCATCATCTTGAAACTTCATTCAATGTGAGTTCAAGTTTATTTAAAACATGTTTGTTCATTTTCCCTAATTCATTTTCTCATTTAGAGGTATGTAATAATCATCACTTTCATTTCTCTCCTATTTTCTTCCCTCTCTTCATCTCCCCATGGCCAAAAGAGATAGCTCTCAACTCTATTTTAGAGCCAAGAGTCTATGCTCAAGTGCACCGGGAGCATGAGAAGATGCGATGATCTTTCATTTCCATGCTTCAGTCATGTTATCTCAAGTCATGTTATCTCATTTCTTGAATGCATTCTTGTTGTTCTTTGCTTCCTTTTATTTTCCTCTCTTTTTCATTTCCTCATGGCCATAAAAGATAGCTCTCAACTCTATTTTAGAGCCAAGAGGCTATGCTCAAGTACACCAGAAACATGAGAAGATGAGATAATATTTTATTTCATTGTTGAATCAGGTTCTATTTCTTTCCTTGAATATTTCTTATATATTATCCATGCGTAGTTGCTTGATTTTCCATTTATATTTTGCTTCTCTCGTTTTCTCTCTTCCTCACTTCCCTACGGTCATAGGAGATAGCTCTCATCCTCTAGAGTCAAGAGGCTATGCTCGAGTGCACCGGAGACATGAGAAGATGAGATTTCATTCCATAGTTGAATCATGCTCTCTTTCTTTTATTAAATATTGTTTTTTGATACTATCCACGATGAGAATCAGAGTATGGTTTGGCATTCTTATGTCCCCTTTGCCATCACTTACAAGAAACCTTTTTAAGGTACATAAATTAGTAAGCTTCCCCAAGCCTTCGGCTACAAAAAGTTTCACAAACCTTAGGCTATAAAATTCAAACACGTTGCATGTTCAAGCCCAAGATACCTTTAGTTGCAGAGTTCTCCCATTTCGTTGGGCAGCTCTTCAATTTCACTATGATTTAAATTCAATGTTTGCAGGTTCTAGAGTCTACCGATTGAATTGGACAACTATCTCGCATCAGAAAAGCTTAGATCAAGATATTTTAGAAGTGAAAGGTTTTGAATGGGAGTTTGGTAGCTCATGTATCTGACATTTCATCAAGTGGCTTTAATATAAAAAGTCATCCAGCCCTTGGCTTCAATCAAATTGCTGTTTATTTTGTCCTGTCTGTGTCTGCCATTCAAATGAATTTTCCCTTCAGTAGTGGTGTGACCCGTTTCCCTCTTCAATCTGGTAAAATATGTTTATAATAATATGGCACATAGGAAAATACTCAATCACACATTTTTTTACTAAGTTGTGCTAAAGAAGAAGTTAAATTATTTAATTTACTAGCAGTTAAATAAATCTGATGGAAAGAATCCCCAACCGAAGCCTTCTAAATCTCTTAGAGTTCCTCTTTTCAGGTTTGTCAGATTTCGTGTTAATGCACTTGTTTATCTGATTTTGTAAATTTTGCATATTCAATCTTCAACTCACATTTATTTTGATATTGAATGTGACAAAATGCTGCTGCAAACAATTTGCTAGACTTTAGAGTCAAATTTGGGCTTGGTCACAAAAGTAAATATTGAATCCATTAAACCAGATCCAAACTTTGTCATAATGTTAAGATTGGCATAAAGTCACATGAGTGTGTGTGTGTGTATATATATATATATATATATATATAGAGAGAGAGAGAGAGATAAGCATAATATTAGCAAAAGCATTTGGCTAACGATGGTAGAACCAAAGCAACAATTACTTGTGTCTGAATCCAACGTTCAAACCAGTTTTTTTTAAATTAACCGTTCACATATTATCTTAAATAATTTGGTAGGTAAACCAAGCTAATAATTGAGATCAAAATAAGTCTGTAACCATTATCTCCATGCCTAATGTCATTAAGATTTTTCTTGAGTATATATATATATATTACGACAATTGTTGGACATGGATTGAATTTCATGACCCACATTTTTTGGTAAACTTAGTACAATTAAAACTGCCAGTTTTAAATTTTCATGTATCCAGTCCCTCTCTATTTTTTTTTTCATACCTATAAATTTGTACCTTTGGACTTCAAATGTGAAAGAAAAATTTCAAAAATCCAACTGGAATCTGGGTTACCACAGTGGCAGTGGCGAACAGCCATAAATAGTAGAGTGCTCCATGGATTTCGTACTCCATCAAGTTGTTCTACCATTGCAATTTCATGACCACACTGTTTATGTAAGAACAGTATATTATGGCTGTTAGTACAATTTAATGGTCTGCCCCCTTCTTTAATTTCTAGTTGCTGAATTTATAAGAAAGAATAAACCCGTCGGTTGGCATCAGGAGTACAACGTGCCCATTGCTTAATTTGGACTATGGTGAGCCCATGTGCTCTACAAGCTGGCAAGGTATATGGCCCAATCCCTATCTTCTATGGTCACGTACAAAAACACCCAGTTTCAACCACATCTTACCCAAATAAAGAAATGTTTCTTTATTCCTCAGCAATCACTTCCCAATCATCTCAGCTTCAGCAGAAATACTGTTTTTAGCTTTACCAAACATGAACATATTTCTTGAAAGTCCATAGGCACCAAATGACAGTGTGGAAAGTAACTTTCCAACACTTGTTACCAGCCTCGCTGAACACTGTTGTTCTTAGCTACCATTGTCAACACCATTACTGCTAGAAAGCATCAATACTGCTAGAGAGCAAGAAACCGAAAAAAGTGATCTGCATCTTCCTCTTGTCATTTATACATGAAGAACCACTGCACTTCAATCTATCTAAAGTAGGGAATGAGAATCTGCCTACATAAGCAATATACACAAACTTATTTTTTCTCTCTTTTATGAATCTCCCTGTTTCTCTCACCTCTTTCAATTTCTCTCCTAAAATCTCTCTTTTTATTTCTCTTTGATTTATCTCTCACCTTTAAATTTCTTTCTCTTTTGCCTAAAAATCACTTTCTCTTCGTTTCTCTTGAATTTATTTCTTTTCTGAGTCACTCTCTCTCGCTGTCTCTCCTCAATTTTCTCTCTTAAAATCTCTTTTTCTTTCATTAATCTCTCCCTCTCTCTCTTCTGTTTGTCTCTTAAAATCTCTCATTCTCTCTCATTCTCTCTCTCTCTCTCTCTCTCCCCCATTATTGTCTCCCTTTCTTTTTCTGCCTCCCTTTCATTTCTTTTTTACTATCTCTTTTTTTATCTCTTCGATCTCACTCTCGGCAATTTCTCTCTTAAAACATCCTTTTCTCTTTACTTTTATTAATCTCTCTATTTGATTTCTCCCTCTGTACCTTCCCTTCTCTTTCTCTTTGATTTCTCTATGAAAATTTCTCTCTATTATTAATCTCTTTCTGTCTATCCTAGATTTGCCTCTCTCTTTCTTTCTGTGTGTCTCCCTTCCCCCCCCTCTCTCTCTCTCTTGGCTTGTCTGTCTCTTTTAACATTATAAATAAGGTTGATCTACTATATAACTTTTATTATGAATAAGGTTGATCTTTGCTGGCTCTCTCTCTCTCTCTCTATACATAAATGCAACATTGATCCATGACTGCTGCTAAATAAATCCAGAAGAAAACCTCAACCCCAAATTTCTACGTCACCTGGATTTGTACTTCACTGACAATTAAGAAAAAAAAAAAAGAACATTAGAGGCGAAGTGCGCTCATTCTGGGGTAAGCTAATAAAATAAGAATGATATTAAAGTAAAGATGAAAAACTTCCTAAATCACATCCTAACTAGCGTAACATGGTGCCGGATATATATTTACCAGAGTGGCACGTGATCACTTAATACCATTCAGTTATTTAGATCCCGATCCAGTAATCAAGAACATATTGATAGTCTTTTTTTTCCAGACTGTGATTCATTTTTTAAAATAGAAATTAGTTGTTTTAATATTGTCTGCAGTAATTATTTTTCTTGCTTTAAAATATTAAAAAAAACAAATACCAATAACTTGAAAAACTTGTCAGAGTTATAGAAGAAATTACGGCAGTGATGAGAATAATGTGAGAACGCAAATCAGATTGTTGACTGTCCGTACGTCTCTTAGTTGTCCAATATGTAGTTTCTAGGTAGAATATTTCTTTCTTGATTTCTTCTTATTCTTCTCCTTTCAACAGAATCTGATTAGTCAAACTTAAATTTAATTTCGCAAAGTAGAGAACCTAAATGGCATTTCATGTCCGACTGTGATAATTCTATAAAATTCATGACCATGGCAATTTACTCTACCATCTCCTAGAGACGAAGCCTGAGCAATACTATACCATAGTTGGTTATACTGACCGGCCAGTGAAAGTACGAATGTTGGTTCAATTCTCATGGCAATGTTAGTTCAATTCTCATGGCTGTTATTTCTTTAAATTGCAAAAAATGGATGTGTGTGTTCTCACCTCCAAATTTTTCCAAAGCAGCATATTTTGACAAATTCACAACAAATTTCAATGAGTTTTAGTCCCAAACACTTCAATTTCCCCTAGTTTGGATCATTTCTCCTTCGATTTGATGGTCAATTATTTTTGTGGCTCATTTGGAACTAAATTTCGGACTTTGAACCCAAGTTCAACCCAAATTTTGACTAATTTTATACATCAGATCCAAAATCAAGTGTGGATCCAATCTAAAAACTCATGCAATGACCCAAAACAGATCCCTAAATCTAGATTTAGATCCAAATCCCAGCTCCAAAGCTAAAACAGATCGCTAGTTCCAAATCTCATCTTCATATCCAAAACAAATCCCTACATCCAAATCCATATCTAAATCCCAGTAACATTTCTGAAACAGATCCCTAGATCCATATCATAGTTTTCAGATACAAAACAGGCTTTCAGATCAAAACATGGATCAAATATATCTGAATCTTGATCCAAATCCAAATTCTGTACCCATTTTATCCAAATTTGAGCCGTTGGATCAAATTTAGATCCAGTCTAGATCCAAGAATCCAAAATCTTGACCCAAATAGTTGTCTGAATCCAAACCCTTGGACAAATTCGAAATTTAGATCTCATTCCATCTTCTCATCTCAGTCCATATCTAAATCTAATATTCAGATCTAAATCTGAATTTCATATCCAAATCAAAATGTATGACTCTAGGTGCATTTTAAGCTTTTGATCTAGATCCAGATCCAAGTCTGAGACGTAGGTCAATTTCCAAACCTAGATCCACATTTGAGTTTCAAATTTATTATTTCTATCCATTTCGAACTCCAAAATTATAAATTTGACAAACCCAAATATTACGGCCATTTTCCAAAATGTCATTGATTTCTTGTTCAAAATCATCAAAATGCCCTTGATTTTTTTAAGATATCTTTAAATTTCCAAAATGCCATTGATTTTCACTAAATATCCTTCATTTTTTCAAATGTACCATCATTTTCTAAAAAAAAAAACCAAAATGCCCTGTTCCCTGTCTGTGGGGCCCACTTCTGTGTGGCAGGACGTATTTGGTGCAGCCAGGCACTGTCAGGCCGTACCTAGAACGACAGGATATGAACAGGACCTGGCCAAGCCTAGCTTGGTATGGGTAGGCTAGGTCGCACCAGGCTGTACCGGCGGCCAGAACGCAAGCCTGGCTTAACCAGGTATGGCCCCGGCCAGCTCAACAGGTCTTGCCTCTTTAGGATATGCCAGTGGCCGGCCTGTTTCTGGCCAGGCCTGTCTAGGCCTGTCTGCGGCTAGCCAAGCTACGCCTGCAGCTGGCCATGCTAGGCTTACAGCCCCACAAAACAAGCCATGTGGCTGGCCTGAAGCACATTTTTAGGTCTGTTGTCTGCCACTCAGCTAGGCCTAGCTTGCTGGGTGCTTGGGAATAGCTTGCCCTTGGCACAGTCAAATTGTCGCTCAATTTTTTGAACAATGTTAACCATATTAGGGAATTATGTAATTTGAAGCCAATAATAACTAATTAATAACTAATTATACTAAAAAAAAGACTAAAATGTCATTGGATCTTTTTCATCTATAAATAATCATTCGTTTCTACCTTCTAATACATCATCAACCCCTTCGAGCCCTCTCTCTTTGTAAATACATTTTCATTTCTACCTTCTAATATGCCTGACAACCCCTTGAAGTCTTCCCTCTCCTACTCCAAGCTTTCTTCTTATCCTCTTTTCACTTTAATATCTCTCTTCAGTGCTTCCTCATTTTCAATCTTGCGTATTTCTTCTTCTTCAATTTTTATAATCGGGGAACTCATTGGAGTCCTCATTTGATGACCTTATTTGGTAGTGGAAGCAAAGAAGTGATTTATTCTTCGACTTTATCAAGGTATGTTGATCTTTTCTATTTTTTTTGACTTTTTGATTTCATGTCAAGCCAATGAATCCATAGAGATGGATTCGGAGAGAGAAGGATTTTTCTTAAAGCTTTGGAAGTATGAACAATGCAAGTTTATCTTTTTAATTCTCTCTTTCTCTATTTTCTTAAAAATCTGTCTTTTCAACTTTCTCCTTTTTTGAAACTATCTCTTTTTTTTTAATTCTCTCTCTTTTAAATGTCTTTCTCTCTCCCACTCTTTCTTTTAGGTTGCTCTCTCTTTAACCTCTCCAATTTTTACTTTCCTCTTCATTTTGCTCTTTCTTTCAATCTCTATCTTTTCCTTTTTTGAACTTCCCTCTCTCACTCATTTTACTTCTTTCTTTGTTTTTTGTGTTCTCCCTCTTCTTTAACTAATCTCTCATTTTCCCTCTCTTTTTTTTTTCTAGTTTTCTTCTCTCTTTTATTAATCTCTCTTGTTAATGTCTCTCTCTTTAAATCTTTCTCTTTTGGACTGATTACTATACTTTAAGCTCCTAGCTTAAATCCAAAGATATGTTGACAAAGAAAGGGTGTGATGTAAATGGAGACATGGCTACTGATGAACATTACACATGCCATTTTATATTGAGCAAATATTAAGATAAGTTGGACCCATAACCTATTGTAAATTAAGAGGCCCTGTGCGCCCAAATTTAAATATGGAGCAGATATTTGAATCTTGTGGAATGCATCAGGGATCCACTCCCACCAAAAAAAAAAAAATACTGATGGCTAGAAGGAAACCCATCAGTAAAAATTCGGTTGACGAGTTAACGACGGTGACAATGAAAAGCGTCATGTTGATTGATGACATGTCCATAGGCATCTGTAAAGACTAGATATTTACCAACTATTATGGGAACCATCAGTATTGAAATGAGTATCACTAACGTCCAATGAGAACCATCACTGCTTATTGAATCACTAATGTTCGATTCCACTGTCACTAATGGTGGGTCTTCCCATAAACATGTAGACAACCCATTGTTTACTGAGTTATCTTGAGCACATCAATAAATATACAACTTTTACGAACCGCGTATCAATGCCATCAGTATTTAACTAGGTGACATTGTTTCTTCTGTCTGTATGTTTAAAAGCTTAGTCACACTCATGATATATCTTCCTTTATGACTGATGGTTTTTCGTCTTCCATCAATCAACACTTATCCTTATTTTTCTGTTGCAATCAGGGGCGAATCCAAGGGAGAGCTCACAGCAAAAAAAAAAAAACATGTAAATTTTAGAAAATTTCACTTGTCCTATATACAAATTTTGGAGAAGTCAAAATTTAGAAACTTTACTTCGACCCCCTTCATGAAAAAAATTTTGGTTCCACCCCTGGTTGCAATCCCCATTCGATTTTCCTCTGTTTGTCATCCATAGCTTCCCCCAAATCTGTGTTGCTTGCCACTAACAACCATTGAACCTACCTTTTATCAGCCACGGTAGACCACCATTGAATACTAAGTGTGAAACCTTCACAATTTCCTACCGGAAGCACAAGCAAGAATCAACTCGAAGCACAAAATGCAGCATTAAGAAAACAAGTCAATACTATACAAGAAAAAATAGTTGTACTTGAGGAAAAATGTGCACCATATGATGAAGTTAAATTAAAGTGTCTGAGCTCGAGACAACTTGTGTGAAGGTCCCCAAGGTAGATACTAAATGTACAAAGGTAGATATGCTCGTAGATAGTGTAAATCAAATTATAGCTTCACTTGTGGGATCATTCGGTTAAGTTTCAAATATATTTTCTATTAAAATCATGCATACCATTTCTTGTAACATATTTTACTTGTTCTATGCAACTTTGCCGGCTGATTTACGCCATTGATAAGTATAGATGAAATTTGAACTCTAGATTATTGGACTTCGTTTCATGTTTTGAATATTATTACCAACACCATTGGAACATCTAAGATGGGCTACATGTATCAAAAAAATTGTTAAGACTTATTCATACAAATGTACTTATTATTAAGGATAATATCCATTCATTTGTCTGTTAATCAATAATATGTTCTGTATAATACATTGATTGCATTTTGTTCTGTTATTGATATCGTGCAATGTTTTTTTGTATTGCTATTTTCCAGGTTGTACATGATATAGTATAATATAAAACATATTACAACCTTTTACTGACAGGTATCTCACATCAGTAAAAGTGCAATCTAGCGTCCATAAAATAGCTATTACTGACAGGAAGCAATTGTCAATATTAAATATTAATTTTTTCTGGTGGGTATTTCCGTTAGTAAAAAGTGCACTGACGGTAGCCAGTCGTTACTATGTCTGGTATAGTGTAGTGACGGCTGTGGGCATGTCAGTAAATCCTCAGCAATACAAGATGGCCACGATTTTCAGTGTAAGTGCACAAATGACTGACTGATGTAAGCAAGCGTCGCTACCCCATGCAATACAGTAACAGAAACAGCCATTAGTATAATTTGACATCTACTGAAAGTCTAGTGGACCCCGTCATTGAAATATTTAGTAGCACAATCTACACTCATGGATCCTGACATCCATCAATAAAAGTATTAATGGTGGTCTAGACATTTTTAACTGACGTTTTTTTAAATGTCAATATTGTTTTCTTTTTTATGAACCAAGCCTTAGGATGCCAATAAATTGGATTTGGACCATATGTATCGTTTTATAATGTCCAGTTACCGATGCAAACTGACCAGCAGTAGGCTCCCATGTTTTATTAAGAATGGGATGAAATTGAAAACTATACACAAACTATAAATGTCAGATTTATTGGATATGGTCCACGTATTTCAAAACGAATTCAAATGTGACAACGTTTCAATCTAACTTTTCTGTCACTGACCCCCAACTCTTCCAATGATTTAATTCCTAACACTGTTGCCCATGATGGCCAACTTAGCAGCCATACTGTTCGCAGCTTTCCATAATTTGTGTCCGAATACCACGCAGGCCTATCTCCTGTATAACCCCAAATTTCCAACCTCTCTTTGCCATGTGGAGGTTTCAAAGTCTCCAGCAAACCCTTCTGTTCAGAAGCACTACCAACTTTATCATCCTCTCGCATCTCGAAGTCAAATTTCACCTTAATTAGTTCATGCTTCTCCTTAAGCTCTGCTTATTAGTTCATGCTTCTCCTTAAGCTCTGCTTTCTGTGCATCAATTACTTTCACCCTTCCCCCACCCAAACCTTCTATTGACAATTCCCGCTTTAGTTTATTCAAGTCTTTTATTTCCTTAATATTACATCCTCTTGTATCCCCCTTGTCAGAGCATACCATAAACCTATGCAAGGTTCACAAATTAGAAAGCTTCTCCAAGCCTTCAGCTACAAATTCCAATCCTCTGCATCTTTCAGGCCAAGATACCTCAAGTTGCACACTTCGCCTATTTCCTTGGGCAACTCTCCAATTCTTATACTACTTAAATCCAATGTTTGCAGGTTACAGAGTCTGCCGATTGAACTGGGCAACCGTCTCACATGAGAGTGGCTTAGATCCAAATATTTTAGAAGTGCAAGGTCTTCAATGGACTTTGGCAGCTCATCGATCTGACATTCCCTCAATGACAACATCCTCAACTACTTGAAATTGGCTAAGTCTTTAGTATAAACCAAAGGCAACTCACTTGTCAATATTGTGCGCAATTTATTTGCTGCTCTTGAGGCATTATGCTTTTGCACTTCTGCATTGTCGACACCAAGTAATGACAGATGGTGGGTGTGCTCATTAGCAGAGGCATGACTATATTCCTTTCCACCTATATATAAGGCAAGGTCATGCAAAATGTCATGTAATTTGAGATCCTTATATTCAGTTTCTTCAATCATGAACCGATTTATCAAGTCACTAATCCATTGGTTAGCAGTCACTTCCACATCAATGGCTTTCTTTTGGTCAATCAATCCATGTGCCATCCATTGCATGACCAATCTATCCATTTTTATCTCATGATCCTTTGGATAAATGCAGCAATATACAAAACAACTCTTCAAATAATGTGCCAAGTCATCGTAGCCCAGCATGAGACCAGGAAGAATGCTGCCACATATTTCAGAGGATGATGATGTTGAGGCAGGCATCTTCCATTCCCAGATCTCACTCTTCTCATTGGTTTCCCAGTCATCTTTCGTCATCATTTTCCTACTGTCTGAACAACAAGTGGCAACCCACCACATTTCGCCACTATTTTCTCCCCAATACGTTTCAAATGGTGACTCTCTAATTCATGTTCTTGTTTCTTTGCCACACACAGAAACATGCTCCAACTTTCATCGAAAGACATTTGTGGCAATTTATGAATTTTAGCACCAATCGGTTGGGAGACTTCTACCTTTCTATTGGTGATCAAAATCTTGCTTTCCTTTGCACCTCCCAACAGGATGGCTGCTAAGTCTCCCCACAACCATCTAATTCACATACATCATCTAAGACCAATAAGAACTTGCTCTTTGACAGCTTACTCTGTAATCGTTTGCACAAATCACTCAAGGAAGTGGTACCCTTAAGTTCTCTGACCGATTCCTTGCATATCTTTTTAATCAAACCCATATGATTTGGCTTCTCTGAAACACAAACCCACCACCTGCGGTTCCCAAACTGTTCTTTGACTTCATTAAAAACCATTTTTGCAATAGTTGTTTTCCCAATCCCACCTTGACCTACAATGGATACAATAGAAACACCATCTTTTCCGAGCGCACTACTCTCTTTGAAGCCATCAAACAAGAGTTCTTTTACTTTCTCTTCATCATCTGGCCTACCCGTGGGTGGTTGTGCAGTACCTATGAGATGGGTTATCTCTCGAGAATGTTCATGTTCAGCACTGGGTGGTTGTGCAGTACCTATGAGATGGGTTATCTCTCGAGAATGTTCATGTTCACCACCAATAGGAACCTCACTCTTAACTTTTGGTGTTGTGTTGTGCAAATCCACCATTTTCTTATGTTGTTCCATTTCATTAAGCCTTTGGTTGACCTTTTTAATTTCATTCCCAAGTTGGTAAGATGCAGATACATGTTCCTTAAGGCAAGATCACAGAGTGGTCCAGGGCTTCCTTACCTTGTCCCTTTTGCAAAGTGCAATTGTGGTTTGGTATCGTTCAATGATGTCCTGGGCATCATTGAAAACATCCTTCAGCTGTCCCTCCAGATCTCTGTTGTGCGCATTGCTAAAAAAGGGCTTGTGATATGTGACTTTGAGGGCCTTCTGAAAGCATCTGAACTTCTCCTAGAGCACCTCAAGATCATCTTTGGCATTCAAGATGAGATCCAACTTTTCTTACAACAAGCTGGCTACAGCCCCAACAGAGTAGAAATAGGTGTTTGCACAAGGGTGTCGATTACTGTTGTCATCTCCTCTGTTCTTTTTTTCTTGGTAGAAGAAAGAGCTAGCAGAGGAAGACAACTAGAAATCTGAAAATGGAAGGAGAGGAAGGTGAAGGAAGGCCAAACAAATTTGGGTCCACCACTACTTAAATCTGAAAATGGAAGGAGAAGGAAGACAATGGAAGTGCTCTACAGGCTGGCAAGGTCCGTGATTGGTGCTAAATAAATCCATAAAAATTCCTGAACCCCAAACTTCTACATCACCTACACTTCCTCTTTCTCACGTTTGTGGGATTTATAATTGTATTATGTAAAAAGTTTGGATGCATGATTTTTTTTTTCAAAATCCAAAATTTTGTTTAGCCCATCCAAGTTTCATGACCTGACCATTGACTAGAAGTACAACTTGTTCCTGCCACGAGGGAATGCCATCAACCTTGCCAAACTCAAGTATTGTGAAGAGACAAAGATGATGATGTCCCCATGATGACCATTACAAAGTGTTTCATATTTAGACTTATGATCAGGATGTCTGGGGCTCATACTAATCCAGTTCAGCTGTTGTCATTCAACATGCTCTGTTTGACAGAACAGCGAGCTCAGAATGGGATGTGAAAGGTCATTCTAACAATAGCAACAGAGCATGATCAAGTGGAACTAGCCAAGCAAGGTTGGCTCAGACCAATTACATAGCCAGGGCTAGGTGTTGTTACTAGTCTTTTCAGCTATTTCCTTTCAAGTGGGCGTTCTTGATTTCATGCATAGAAGACTTCAGTTGAGGGTTTAAAACAAGTGACGCAAGAAGCAAATCCAACAATATCCCCAAAAGAAAAAAATTGTTCTTCCAATCAAACTGTCATTTTCACAAAGTGGTGAAATGTACAGTTCATTAAGTACCTCTGTGGGTCTCTCTCTCTCTCTCTCTCTCTCTCTCTCTCTCTCTCTCTCTATATATATATATATATATATATATATATATATATATAGATCCAGCGATATTAAAAAAACAGTAAATCTCGACCCCATCTGCAATCTGCTTGCCGACATATAATGACAGCAGTTGTAGAAATTGGAGCAAAAGAAGAGAGAAAAGCTTCATCTTTGGATGCTTTCTGATAGGTGCGTAGAAGGTCAGACTTTCACTCCCAGAAGTTTATCTTGATCTAATGAAGGATGCTGGGAGGTAGGCTCCCCACGATTTATTAATAAGGAATCATATGTACACGACAGAAGTTTATCCTGATCAAATTTAGTGTTTTCTTCTACAAAAAAAGTACAAGTATCAGCAATTAAGAAAGATAAACATTATAGGCTAAATGCACTCATGAAGGGTATACAAGTACGAATGGTATTAAAATGAAGACAAAACAATTCCTAAATGGAGTCCCAACCAGTGAAAATGGTGTCAATTACATATTGTGGTTCATACGGATGTTGACAAATTCAATTTTTTTCTTTTCATTTTTGTCCACTTGTGTGTGGCTTAGCCAGCCATATTTAGATCCCTTGTATTTTATTTTCCTCTTGAAATCCCAATCAAGGAATCAAGAACAAATTGATAGTGGTCCCTCCTTTTTTTTAGACAGTGATTCATTTTTTTGTAAGAAATTACAAATTTTGGTTCAAACATAAAAATAGCAATAATTTCAAAAATATGTCATAGTGTTATAGGAGAAATTACGGCCGTGGTGAGAATATAATGTACATGATGGGTATTATATAAAAATGTAAATCAAATTCTTGAGAGATCGGTGAGTCCTTATGGTCTCTTATCCATCAAATATGTAGTTTATAGCTAGAATATTTCTTCTTTTTCTTCTTTCAATGGAACCTGATTAGTTAAATTTAAATTTGATTCCACAAGGTATAGTAGCTAAATTGCATTTGAAGTCTGTTTGTAATAATCCTATACAAAATTGACCAATTGCAATTCATTCTGTCCCCACATATAGAGAAAGCCCCAAGTGGTGTAGCATAGTTGCCCGGACTGACAAGACAACGAAAGTTCACTGTTAGTTCATTTATTATGGGTGCTACTACTAGGGACTGCAAAAGATGGATGCGTGGCACTTTAGTTGACATGTACTCTACTCTCCACCCAGAACCGGGTTAAAGGAAAAAAGGAAAGGGCTTCAGCCTCCTCAGGGTATTCATATAAACTAAAGCAAAAAATACAGTTGTGAGATGAATTTAATCCAAACCATAAATGAGTAAAGAAAACACGGTGACAAGAGCATCATTTTCATCAGGATAGACCAAGAGTATTCGTATAAAATAAAGCAAAAAAAGGTAGTTGTGATATGAATTTAATCCATAATATCCACCAGTAAAAGAGACAAAGTGACCAGAACATCATTTTCTTTATGATAGACAAAGGGTATTCATACAAACTAAAGCAAAAAAAAAAAAAAAAAGACAGTTATGAAATGAATTTAATCCAAAGCATCCAGCAGTCAAAAAGACAGTGATAACAGAATAATTTTATTTACAATAGACCCAGAAGAATGGCTGCAAGGTGCATGACAATGACACTGGGCTGCTTAATTGGATGCTGGCTTTAAGCACAAAAAGAGTGCACTGCTCATTCATTGAAGAAGAAGCCCTTATGACCCTTCTCTCTCTCTCTCTCTCTCCCTCTGTGTGTGTGTGTGTGTGTTCATTCCATATGGTGACTTCAACTGATTTGGTGACATAAATTCCTTTTATTGCTGGAACATTGCCTAATTTCCATCTTTTGCCTGTCTGTGCAATTTATGGAGCAAGTTTTCTTAGCTTAACAACAAATGCATGGCGTGAAGCAGCAACCACAGTACTTTATATCTATTTCTTCAAACTTCAAAATTCCATCTGACATTTCCTAATTTATTTTCTTCTACTTTACTCCGTATGTGTCAATGTATGCACGCATGCATCTGTGTATGTGTGTGTGTGAGAAAAAGAGAGAGAGAGAGTGAGAGAAAAAGAGGAAACAATTGAGTGACCAAAAAGGAGTCCACCCATGAGGAATGAGATTCCTTCACCAAAGAAATATTGTCTCAGAGACCCTAACCACCTAGAAGTTCTGGCTGGATGACAAGGACCCTGCACCTTGCTTTTGCACATGGCTGCCATGTTACTTTTTGCCAAGCACTTTTCATGTTGACATGACACCCCTCAACTTTTTCCCCACTCTTTGTATCTTAAACTTCTTCTATATTCAACATTAATGGCACAACAAGGTTTAAATCCCAAGACAATAATAGATGGTAGAATTTCACTTTCTATTTCTAGCTGAAAACAAGTCCTTCACCTCATTCCTCACACTAATTTTGAAGTTCTTGACGTCATCTTCATTCCTACGTTCAGTTAGCTGGTACCACAATTTTTTTGAAGCAGAAAGCACTCTCTTGCTTGGGAATCAAGAGCAAACATTTCTTTAGGTGTAACAAACGTTATTAGACATTACTGTTAGTTGGTTGAATCAGTTCATGTGATTGAACCACATTCCCATTGTGTTCTCAACTTATACATGTTGTGCCACTTTATTACACACACACACACACAGACACATATATATAAATATATAAAATATGAGAAATAGTAACTAGCATTGGGGTCAAATGGCAGTCCATCCATTAGCAATCACTTTCTTGACCAAGAGTAGTACACCTAATTAAAGGTACAACATACAATTCTTGATTGATATTCAAATTTGGTCATCCGGAATAAGGGGACACCAATTTTTAGCTCTACCTGGGTGCGTCAATTTTGCCTTTGCACCCGCGTCGACGCGACGCGGGTGCGGATGCGGATGCACCACCGGTAGGCACCAAATTGGGTCAAACAAGAGTCTGGTGCGGTCAGCCGCACCAGACCAAAACCGTCCTTTTCTGATTCGCACCCGACTCGCGTTTGACGCGAGTCGGGTGCGGTCAAAGAAATAAGTCTATTTCGTCCACGTTTTAGGTGTTTTTTATTATTTTTAAAAGCTAAAAGTTTTAAGTTTAACATAACAATCGACCCGAGGACCTCCCCGTCTCCCCCTTTTTCGTCCCTCTTCTTCAGTTCCTCTTCTTCGACCTTCAGGCGATAGGCAGGGCTTCAATCTTCATCCCCTTCTTCTACCTTCTGGCTTCTGCCCTTCTTCCTGACTCGGCGACTCCCTTCTTCTTCTTCGTTCCTTGACTCCTTCTTCTTCGTCGCATTGGTGGAGGGCTGGAGGCTGGGGCCGCCATCCTCTTCTTCGTCGCATTGGGTGGAGCCGGCGTTTCTTCTTCGTCCCTTCTTCTCACTTCTCAGTTCTTCTTTGTGTTACTGGTAAGTAGACTAGCAATCTCTCTTGCCCACTCTCCCTCTCCCAGTTTTCTCATTTCTGTTTCAAGAATGGTGTATTTGGGTTTTCTCGTTTGGTCTGATTCTCTCTCTTTTTTTTTCTCATTTTTGGGTTTTCTTCTTCTTCGTTCGTTTCTAGTTGGGGAGGTGATTCTTTTTCCCCAATACTGTCTGTGTGTATACTCACACACATATCTGCTCAACTCTCCCACCGCCACTCTGCCTTCCCTTCTTTTTACCCTGTCTGCATATGTGTGTTTGTGTTTGCGGGTGTCTATGTCTATCTGTATTCACATGTATATCAGTGTGCATAAACCACAACTCAGATTGAACTGGTTGACAGGGAAATCCCAAGCATTTGAACCGCCCTTCTTACACGAACTGGTTGAACCACAACTCAGATTAGCTTGAAGTTACAGTTAGGGATCATGTGGAACATGATCAAGTCCATAAACTACCACCTTACCTTGTGAAATAGGCACACAGACAAACAGAAAGAAGAGGAGCAGGTAGAGCTCTGTTGGCAAGCAGTCTTCATTCGGGGGGGGGGGGTGGTTGGCCTAGGATAAACCATATCACGCTTCTTCTCTGAGAACATGCAAGATTGTAAATGCTACAGATTTGGTATGAGGGGTTTCATATTGGATTTATGGTATTAATACAATTATTTAAATTTTAGTATGAAATTGAAATCCCTATTCAGAAAATGAATAACCATTAACATCTGTCGAATTTGAACTTGACTATGACTGTCTTTGATAGAAAATTGAAGAATAAGTACAATAGTGCATGAGGTTGGAACTAGAAAACCCCAAGTAATAAAGATTTGACCTGCCGGTCTACCATATGTTTCATGATTAAATATAACGAAGACAAAAAGTCAAAAACTTAATATGACAGAGAGCTTAAGGGCATTTTCATCTCCTTATAGACAGGTGAACAAAATACATGACCAAATAAGAGAAGATGGTCACATGAGTCCTTTTGATTGGTGGGTGTCCTATGGATCAGAAATGCCCGTGCTTCATAAACTTGCTTTGAGATTACTATCACAACCTGTTACATCATCGTGTTGTGAAAAAAATTGGAGCATATATGGTCATATATACAACATTAAAAGGAACAGGCTCACTAGCCAACGTGCAGAGGACTTGGTTTATGTGCATTCCAATTGGCGTCTTCTTTCAAGAAAAGAAAATGAATACAGGTATTTCAATATTAGAATGTCTTGTTTTGCTCAATTTGTTATGTTGTATTAGTTTTTTTATATTTTTGTGGTACATATTTTTAATTGTTTAATTTTTGTCTTTAATAAATGCAGATGTGGATCATCGCAATATTGGATGTAAATCAAGATGAATTTGATTTTGATGGAGAACGCAACTTATATGTTGCTAACATGGATTTTTCTGATCCTGTTATTCTCTATGAGGCATTTGATGATGATGATATCGTTCCAAGCATTCAAGAAAATCAACATATTGGTGGAAGTGGAAGTGCAACGTAACTTTGGTTTATGAATGATGATGTAATATCTAATATGTATTGATGTATGAACTATGAAGGCGTTTGATGATGAAGAATATGTATTGATGACTCTATGAACTGTGTTTTCTGTGAACTCAAAACTAGAGTACATTTTTTGTTGAATGTTGAATTGATGATATATATTTCTTGTTGAATGTTGAATTGATGATATATATTTCTTGTTGAATGTTGAATTGATGATATATATTTCTTGTTGAATGTTGAATTGACGATATATATTTGTTGTTGAATTTTGAATTGATTATTGATAATGATATCATGATTAGCAAATTGCAATTTTGATCTTGTTATTTAACAAATTTTGTGGTTTATATTATTATATTTTAAAAATATAAAATACTCTCACCGCACCGCCGCACCTAAATTTTTTGAGATGTGCCGCACCGGCACTCGCACCCCGCACTCAGGTGACATAGTCTTAAGGACTCATATCACTGCACACCAGATATCAGCTTAACAACAGTTAATTTCCCATGTGCCACATGCCCAATTCTACCTGCAAATATGGAAAAAGTGGTCACTCAGTTTGTGTGCATACCTCAGGTGGGAACATTAAAAATTCTTTTACAATTATGAACAAAGTAAATAAGCACCTTTTTCACCCAAAGTAAATCTTCCCTCCTACATTTTCTCTTTTTTAGGTTGGGTATCTTTCTTACTGCAAATACATGAAAAGATAAAAGATTTATCTCAAGAAGAGAAAGGAACTGCAACTAAACAGAAAGATGCAGATCTGAAATGAGTGCAGTTGGTACACCCTTTTGACTTCAGGGAGGGTGCATGCACTGCATTTTTGGGACCTGTGGTTATAGCATTCCTGCCTACTGGGGTTCAGGCAAGGTAAACACCGTGGCTGTTAGGGGTATCAATCATTTTTAATAGTCAGAATTAATTCCGTGGCTGTTGCATAGAACAAACAAAGCAGATTTTTGCTTTTCCCAGTGATGATGACCAACCTATTCCATTCATGTAAATGACCATGGCCGTTGTGTAAATGCACAAGCTGCAGACCGTTACAGCTGCTCACCGGATGAAGGAAATCGTGAAGATCATGCGAGCTCAATGAATGAAAAAAATTATGAAGATCATGACAAATCAAACAAAAAGGCAACTAAAAATTGGAGTTTTAAATCAAGGAAGAACACCTCAAGAGGCAGGGAATCTAGGCAAGAAAAGTGGCAACATATCCTCATCAAGGGAGAAAGAAATGATTATAGAAACTAGAAATTTAAGGAAGGATTGTTTGAATTTTAAACAAATCTGTAACAATCCCTCCAAGAAACATGTATAAATTGTCTCATCAAGGGAACCTCATATCCATCATTTTTCTTGGTGTGAGAGACAGAGGACGTAGGATTCTTTTTAATCCAAACCACTTAAATTGGGATGGAAATTCCTTGAGCAACTGCCAAACCTCATTGAGTTAAGGTTGGATCCAGACTCAGCAGTACTGCTGCCATCACCATTGCCATCGGAGGTATCAACATTTCTACCCTCCCTCAAGTCTCTGTCTTTGAGTGACATGAATGTTTATGAGGTCAAATTGGGAAGGGTGCCTCAGTGCTTGTAGTGTCTCTCCCAACTGGAGACATTGTACCTAAACTATTTCTATGAGGACATCAGCTTGGGAGGCCACTGGCAATGCCTCCCAAAACTGAGAAACCTAGAGCTTCAATACTTCCCCAATCTGAAGTCTCTGGTGGACATTACTACCCACCAAAATGAAAATGATGCAGTAGAAACAACATGTCCCATGGTAGTAAATGAACAGATCACCTGCCTCTCGAAGATTGAAAAGTTGGTAATTTACTTTTGTCCAGCACTCCATCTGCCACAGGAACTCAGGGACCATCTTTGGGGAAAGGTTATCCATCCTAGGCTAAAGTGGTTGAGGTGCTGTTATATCATGTTACGGAACCTTTTCTGTTTCGTTGGCTGAAGCCTTCAGTATTTACATATGTCCTGCACTTGATCTGCCGCAGGAGTTAAGATGCCGTCTTGGAGGAAAGGTAACAATTATTCGATATGTTTTAGTGTTTAAAATCGGTGACGGATTGTAACTATATATTTTTTTGTCAAGTATGAATCTCTTGCATTTCGTCGGCTCTTTTTTTCTCTCCGTTGTTTGATTTAGGTCTTGTACATTTTTTATGTCAATTTTTCCATCTGCAAAAGTAGTGTGAATCTGTAAAAATCAATAGATTGCAACTGCTTTCAGTAAACATGACAGAAGTCAATAGGACTTGGTCATGTTGGTGTGGTTTCACTGAGAACATCTGCTTGGGAGGCCACAGGAAATGCCTCCCCGAACTGAGAAAGCCAGTTCTTTTTTACTTCCCCAATCTCAAGTCTTCTGGTGGGTGCAAATAGTATTACTCCTCAACAAAATGATGAAGTAGCAACCACATTTCTCACGGATAAACAGGAACAGATCGCCTTACAATTACTGAAATGTTTTAGTTTGTAAAAAATCGGTGACAGATTGAAACTAATTTTTTTTTTTTGTTAAACATGAATCTTTTTTGCTTTTTGTCGGCTCTTTTCTTTCCCTCCCTTGCTTTATTTAGGATTTGTAAAATTTTTATGCCATGTTTTCCATTTTCTCTTTCACCCACCACAAATTTGGTCAATTAGTTCTTAGTCGATCCAACCACCAATTAATTTTTATGCATCCACATAATCATTTTCTTCCTTTATTTTTCTTGACTGTCACATCATGATAGAATGGATCCATATCCAAAACCTGTAAGGCCTGCTCCCTATATATATATATATATATGTATAGTTCCAAATCTGTTGGATCCATGTCCAAAACCTGTAAGGTTGTTAGCAGAGATGCTCACTTCCTGTTGTATTGCTGAGTCCTCCACCTAAGGCTAATATTGGCAAAGAGTAAAATCTCTAAGTAAGTGGGCTTGTATTCTTAACTCTTGAGTAGATGCACTAGCCAGTACTATATACATTCCTTCACAATCATTTGTAGCTCATGCATTTTAAAATTTCCTTTTAATTCAGGGGGATATATTGAAGTATTAAAATTTTAAATCGTTTGCAATGTAAGGTTCTAAGAAATCACACCAACATGTCCATATGAAACTTTTTGGCATCGCTTGTTTTATAAGGAAGCAGGCCCTAATGATTGGATGTCTTCTCTCTTGGCACATGTTATGATGATTTTAATACACCAATTCCAGAATTTTAGTTCTTGCTCTATCAAACACATAATTTTCAATTTTAAAATCAAAGTTCCAGTCTATCAAAGGGAAACTAGAGTGGAAGTTTCATTCCAATTCTAGTTGAAGGTGAAATTTTGTTTCTATAACACAAGGTGGTCATACGCCCCCTTAAACTTTCTAGAAGTGTTTATGGCATCATTGTAGGTGGTTCCACGAAAAGTTATAGGTGGCTATTCTGTTCCAGGAAAACATATGCCACGCAAGGTTGGGAAGAGAATGGAACTGCTTTTACAAAGATACAAATGGCACCACATGTTCTCTTCAATTTGTCGCATTGACAATTTGTCCTTGTGAAGAGAGAGAGAGAGAAAAGGGGGGGGGGGGGGCAGAAACCCCTTGTTTTCATGGTTTTACCATAGAATTTGTTCTTATTGGTGTGCAACTTTGTGATTAAGTGGCACATTTTAAGTTGTTTGCTCATTTAACTTACAGCACTAAAAAGAATATCTTGGTACTACAGCACAATGATACCCCAGTTTGTATCACAAGAAAACCAATTTTGCTTTCAACTCGAGGTAACAAGTTTTGCTTTGGTGTCATACACGAATTGAATGAGTTGATGTGAACAAGTTTTAAAAAACAAGTTAGGCCATAAATGAGTTAAGCAAGTGAAGGGAGTCGAGCTCGAGCTTGATGTTGTATAATCAAGTCAAGCTCGAGAGGGACAAGCTTGGGCTCGATGCATGTGCAGCCCTACATGGCGAAGCAACGTCGTTGCTACGAGTTTAGGTGTCCCAAACATTTTTATTAACAATATAACAGATAACAAAATACAAGATACCTGAGGTAGAACAAACCAAAAAAGAAGAGAGACATAAACCTCAAATACAAAGATAGAAACTACAACTAACCAAAAAGAAGATAGGCAAAAAACCAACCTCACTATACAAATGGATTACAGCCTCATTGCAATCTTGTTGACAGCAAATACATCAGCTACAGAAAGCCATTTTCTGCACAGATTTCACCACATACAGACATTTTCTGCACACCATTTCACCACATACAGATCGACCACAAAACCTTGTAGTAAGGAGGAAAGATCACCTCTTGATGTTTCCACATTATACCAGCTATCATATCCTTTAAATCATTGCAGACTCCACATTCAAGACCACTCATAATCAAATTGGCATGATGCATAATAGAATTTCTTTGTTTTCTTATGTTCCAAAAGAGTACATGTAAGCATAAACACAGTGTATTGTAACCCATTTACTTGAAAGAGCATTTGAACCACTGTGAGATAACTTTTTGAATAGAGTTATGCATTTCTAGCCATGACCCCTCCCCCCTTATATTTTGGAAAAAATATGATACTTATATTTTTAAAAAAATTGAATTTGGGCTATGTAAAAATTTTGAAAAATATTGTTCAGTACTTGTATATTTTTTGCAAATACTTTTCTACCCTTCCTAAAAAAATTGCTGGCTTCGCCCTTGTATCTAGGGTCTTCTATTTTTTATTTCATGTCCATTTCATCTCAAGTTAATGAAATTATGAGTACCCCCAATACTCACACCAAATTTTCACCTTTACTGTAATCCAAACACTGCTAAATTAAGTAACAAACCTCTTCTCATCCCCAAAAGGCAGCTTTTCCATATCCAAGAAAAATAAGCATTACTTTATAGTGTTCACAAGCTTCCATTCGAGTGTTGGTGTCTCACCAAAAGAGTACATAAGGAGTTGGTGATGTCAAGAAGGCCAAGACCACCTTCTTGTATTGGACCAAGCAGACTTCCAACTTAGTAAGATGTTTCTTAACATGATGAGAATCCCCCCAAATGAAATGACAATTTCTTCTCTATAAAGTTCGGTACAAAAAGTGGAAGTCCAAATGCTTTCACCCAATAACCCACCACTTGCTGTAGAACATGCTTCTCATATAAGTAATGGAACCCAACTAAGTTAGGCGAAGTTTAGACAACTGTCAATGAAATCGGTTTGCAATGACCATTGTGTTGTCAAGAACATTAAAATGAATAAGAAAATGAAATGAATTTATAGTCAGACCTGCTTTGGAAGTGAAATCAGGTAAAACTTGGTATAAAAAAGAAGTGGATTTTCACAACAGCCCAAAAAAAAAAAGGATGTCATTTGTAGAGAAGAAGCACCCCAAGTAAGAAGTAAATTGAGAAAGTCATTTTAGGGGCTTCCTGCCCTGTAAAACTCGCTATTGGAGGTTTCCAGATAAAACTTCCACAGCACAACGATAGTAAACAAAAGTGGAGAGAGAGGGTGTGTTTGTCATTGGCCTCCATGGCAACAAAAAGTGGTTCTCTCCCTTCTTAAAGGTGACAACTAAGGAAGCAGTAGAAACATAAGTAATAATTTTCCTCACCCAATCTTCACAGGATCCAAAAAAAGAAAGACCAAAGTGCAGGAAAGACCATCTCACTTTGCCATAGGCTTTTGGAATATCTAATTTTGTTCTATATGCCCTTATCCAAGCTGTTGACCGCTTCAAGTGCAAGATGCATGGTTTGTGAATAAATCTACTGGAGAGATCAGATGCCCTTGTTATGAGCCAATAATTGTGCTAAAACAACCTTCATTATCTCAGCCGTCAACTTAGCAACTAGTTTATTGAACAAATTGTATAATGATGTTGGTCAAGACTTTTATATCCATAATGACATGAAACTAAAAAACAATATCGTATGTGTTGCATTTACCTACCTTACAAGCTCGTTTTAGATGAAGAAATTTCTCACCACTAGTGCCGCATATTTGAATCCCAAAATTTCTTTTGGTTCACCAACGGGAATTTGTTTTGCAAAGTGGAAAAGGGTCCACCGGCCATCACTATAAGGCTTAGTTTTTCTGGTGCGTTGTTCATTCTTGGTGCATTTCCACATTCATTTAAGCATTATTCTCCACTTAAATGAAGTGTGGTGGATGGTAAAGATTTTAAATTGTTTTAGAAAATTTGTATAATGATGTAAGTCAAGGTTTTTGCCTAACTCAGTTACCACATTATTAGGGCTTGATTTTATTTTGCTTAGGTTTTTTAAAGAAGTGGCTGTGGGTATCCGTGAATCCTATAAATGCATAGTGAATATGCATGTTAAATGAAAAAAAAAAGAGTTCTCTATGCTTGAAAAGAAAATTAGATAAGTCATTCATACCACAACATACATATAAATCAAAAATGGGTATGCTATCAAGTCAAGTGTAGTCTGATAACCATCATGGAACTGCGCCTTCATATTGGCCTTGGTGAAGTTGACAGATTTTGGGCGAACCAAAATGGGACTATATATATATAAAGAGAGAGAGAGAGAGAGAGAAGTCTAAAGGGAGGGGAGATAGAGGAGAGGGGAGAAGAAGGTGGACAAGAACCGGTCCATTCGACCGCATAATGGCATCTCTAATGCCAAGATCAACACAACTTCTCAATACCTTCAGGATAAGACCCTCCAAGAATCAAACTGAAGCCGTGGTTATAGCACACCACCTAACCCGGCTGTTGTCTACACATCACTTGGTAAGGGCAGGGGAGGAGAGAGAGATATATCGAAGAGAGAAAGACAAAAGAAAAAAGAGAAAAAGAGAGATTAAAAGAGAAGCAATAAAAGAAAGAAAGAGAAAGAAAAAGATTTTAAAAAAGGGAGAGAGAACTGAAGAGAGAGAAAAAAGAGAAAAAGATAAATTTTAGAAAGAGATAGAGAAAGAGAGAGCTAAAATGAGAGAGAGAAACCTGAGAGAGAAATAGAGAAATTAAAAGACAGATTTTAAGTTTGAAATTCTCTTTCATGGATGGAAACTAGGATTAACAATTCAGGCCTCCTAGTGCCCTTCTGTGCTGAGCATGGCACGGGCCTCTTGGCGAGAGCACTCTGCTAGACACCGAATGCTCTCTCCCAGTAGCATGCTGATTACTGTCAAATCTGGCCTTGGGGAGTTAAATGCCTCCTCATTGGCTTGAATTTTATTGAGTCAGTGATGTGGGTATTTGGTCCTGCAACCCTACGTAGGCCCCACACGAGTCCCAGCAGCATGGTTAAAATTAAGAAAAAATTGAAAATTTCTTATTTTTCAAAGGGCAAAATGACCTTTTTGTAAAATGAATTTGGCTCCGATTTTGACAATTTTGGGTCCGCTTGAATCTGAATCAATTTTTTCCGAACCTGAAAGGGTTTAGGTCCATGTCAAATGCCTGAATTATGGATTGGATTTGTGTTTTTAGTCCAGTTTTAGATTTTATAAAGCGAAATTGAGACCGAAGGTGAGGGGAGTTTGTGCGCGTGCTCGGGGATCCAACTTGAAATATCATGCTGGAGGTTGGTTCTCGGGCTTGTTTTTTTATATTTGGATAAAAAAAATGGTTTGACTCTATTTTTGGATCTTTTGTTGGGTTTTTGGATATGGGCTATATTTTTGGATCTAATGCTAAGTTTTCAATCTGAATTTGGCACAATTTTTTATCTAGAGCAGAGATTTGGATTCAGGCCTAAGGCTCAATTTTGTATGTGGATCTTAAATTTGGGTCTAGATATGGATCTATGGATCCATTTTTTCTTTAGATCTTGGATTGGATCAAATATGAATCCATGGCTCTTCAATCTAGACTAGGTGGATCTAGATATGGACGGAGGGCTCTTATGCGATCTAGAGGTGGCAGTTGGATCCAAATATGGGTCTAGGGATCTGATTTTGATTTACAGCTGGGATTTGGATCCAGATATGGGTCTAGGGTCTCTTTTTCAGTCTGTATGATTTTTTGGACTGAATCCCTGTCTGAATGTGGATATGAATTACAAAATATGTCTACATTTTGGCTGTGCTTGAGTCTAAACTTCTGAAATTAGATCTAAATGGGTCCTAAATCGAGTTGACAATTTAATCAGATAAGAAATTGACCAAAATTAAGGAAAATCAAGGTGTTTGCGGCAAGCAATCTTTGATATTTTGTTGTAAACTCACCATAAAATGTTCAAAAAATGCTGATTACCCCAGACAACGGTTGGATCTATCCTCCACCACTGGCAAGACAATCATGTGGTGGTGGAGCTAATTAAATGGACGCACTCACCAACTTGATTTTTATGAGGGGAGTGCCTAAGTCTACAAGTCAACTATAATTTTGAGCAGCAGCCTCGTCTTTATCATCAGTTCTTGCTTTGCCTTTCTTCCCCTCCATATTCTACAATTCCCCATCCCCAATACTCATACCAAATTTTCACCTTCTTACCGTTACCCAAACACCGTAGATTAAGTAACAAAGCTCTTCTGGTCCCCAAAAGGCAGCTTTTCATATCCATGAGAAATGAGCTTTAGTTTAGAGGGTTCACAAGCTCCAATTCAAGTATTGGTGTCTGATCAAAAGAGCTTGCAAGGAGGTCGAGATTCTAGCATGGAAAGTTCTAGTAAAAAAACACTGGAAATATCACCAGAAATTATCGATGGAAAACCCTGTTGAACAGGTAGAGTTAGACCAGGGATAACATGAACAACATTTGATCTTCTGTCAAGAGTCTTTTTCTGTCCATTGTATATGGAAAAAAAAAAAAGGTATTACATGTGCAACTCTTAGTATCACAGTGCAAGACATTTATCCCAGCTTCTGCAAGAGTACATAGGCTCAACAAAGGGGAACTGCATCCCCAAGGGGGTTGGTGCATTAGGCGGGTTGGGGCGGGTATACTACTAGTTTCCGTTTTGAATCCCCATTGTGTCAAGTCCCTGTGCTGCAAAAGGGAGGCACTGATATAAAAATTGATGCATAATGTGGGCACCTTTTCCAAGGCACCAAAAGCAGACTTGGACTCTATGGGAACTTTATTCTAAAAAATGACTTCTAATACTCATTCTGCTCTCCCAAACAGAGAAAACGCAAAACTTTTTTACCACTTTTCTTATTTTGTTTGATGAATTTAGCAAGTTAAAGCTATGGGAAGCCCCACATGAGCCAAGGGGTACATGTCCACTCTTCATTTCCTAAAATCTCATTACATGTCTTTGTGGTTGCAGCCAGTGGTAGAGTCAAAAATTTCTGGTTGAGGGGCACTTCAAGTGTAAGATTCAAACCTTAAGGGGCATTGATATGTAAAAAACTGAAAATTAATGAAGTTTTTGTATCTAAATAGTTTATTTTTTTTGGGTTGGTGTTGGCAATTGCCCACACTATCAATAATGTAGCTCTGCCACTGGGTCACAGTAGCTAAGTTTTCACAATGGTCTACACGCTATGCATCCCCATTTTTGGCTGCTGTAAATATCATTTTTTTGTTAATACAAGTCCAGAGCCTAACTCCCACAATCTTCCATAGGAAACCTGAGCTGCTAATTACCCTATATCTAGAGATGTCTGCATATCCGATTCAAATGTGATCTGCTGACATCCCTACTATTTCCACATAAATTGTCCAACTCAACTCAAAGATCAGAAGACAAAGATGCAGCCCCTGAAAAATGAATTAGCATGGGATTTGCAATTGGAAGCAATGCAACAGGCAAGCTTAGCATGGCAAAGAGGTGCTGAAAGACTCTTTCTTAAGCATATCAATGGCCAAAAAGAGCAGCGAATAAGCCAGATGTGGGCTGGTATGAGCTGCTGCCGGCAGGGTCAACAGCTTTTCAATGAGGAGTGGACTTGGATTGTGGATCTAGCCATAGGAGCAGCCACCCAGGTTTGCTTGTCATATGCCGTCAGCCATAGGGAAGTCAATGGATCAGATTCGAATAAAATATACTCTTAACCATATGTAGCTGCTTTTTCAAACACTCACGTGTTCATATTTGAATTATGATTTGAACATGAATGAATAAAAGTCATATCTAAGTCTGAAATCCAATTTTGCAATCCGAATATGATCTGAATCCAACTTTTCATTCACTTCTTAATCTGAATTTTGAACCAAATCTAGCTGACTTTCAATATGTAAGAGTGTTAGATGTATGATATTTGTTTAAAGCTAAATCTGATCTGAATATGAATCTGATCAAATATTTACATATATCTGAATCCGAATCCAATCGAATGTCATTTCTTAAATCCAAAGCTGATCTGATTTTTCCATTGGACATGATATTTTTTTCCATAACTAGTTTTTCAGAATGGTTTGGTTGGATATCTGATTCAAATCGAATATATTGACATCCTTAACCAGAAATGCCAATCTCCACCACTGGAAATGGGAGTCAAAGACGCACCATGATATGTGCGTGATACTACTACTTGATTCTAACCGAAGTGGCCACAGGTATTGGCAGATGATCTATGTTTCAAATCTAGGAAATGATGAGATCATCCAACCTTCTTCGATGCACATTTCAGTTCCTTTGTTTCCAAAGTCTAGAGAAGTAGCACCCATAAGAATGAAACTAAGAATGTACTGTCAGCGCGCCCCTCAAGCCAAGTAGCTATGCTATGGCATGTGAATTCCAAATAGTTGAGTACAATATATTACATCACTGACCTGAAAAAAAAAAATTGAATGTATAGATAACAGGAATTTAAGTGTGAAGCAATACTTGACGAACAATATACTAGACAAAGTAGACCACATAATTGAATAGTTTTCATGCGAGTGATTCCACGAACATCAACATAAGTCATTCATGCATCTCATTCATTCAGCATCATTCATCAAATATCATGTCTTGGACGCATCAATGGATTGAAACTCCAAAGATCTTGAGAGGTATATCGGCCTATTGCCTTCTTTATTGCATATATGAGATGTATCATTTCCACCAAACTGCAAATTTGTTCATTTGGAAGTTCTACACTGTAATGCCTCATTTCTTTCAGCACCAATTATTTAAATGAGATGAAGAAGCTATGTAATTGGAATGGATACAGCCTTTTCCATATCATTAGATAAAAATAATGCCATTGTGTTTGTCATCCAAAGAGCAGTGGTGGAGTCAAAAAAATTAGCTGGAGGGACCCTTCTTTAAAAACATTTATATCTTTAGGGGGCACTTATATATGTATAAAAGAAAAAAAAAATATTAAATTTTCTAATGTATAAAATAAAGAAATTTTAAAGAGCTGGTCTGAGCAGCTTAGCCCACATGTGGTTAAGCCACAGCCAAAGAGGGTCAAAACGACAACATAGTGGCCAGGGAAGAGACACATTCAGTCATGTACTTCATCTTTGAAACTTCTCTTGCTACATTGTCATACTAGCATGTAAGATTCAATCATGTATTCAGTTTTCAAAACTTGTCTTGGTTGTTTTTTCATACTAGTGTCTAAGGGAAGAGAAATATTCAATCATGTACTTGATTTTTTAAACCTCTCTTGAGGCTTTCTCATAGTAATATGCAGCCAGAATCCAAAGTTTTATAAGAATAATCCGACTGCCCACCAATTTGATGGAGAAACCATACTGCAAGGCAATGCTATGACATACTCAAGGTTTCACTACATGGCCGGAATCAAGCTTGCTTCAAGATGATATATGGTATCTAGATTCTAGGGCAACACATCACATGGCAGCAGATATTGGCAATGCTATCACCAACAAAAATGAACGTAAAGTTGGTCTCACACTGTTTGGTAAGCTCACATTGTTTTCCCTTCATATTCAAAAATGCTTTACATGTTTAATGTGCACTAAGAAAAATATGTTGTTTATGTTGCCAAACTTACACATGATAATCACCATTTTTTTGACTTTTGTCCTCACAAATTTCTGATTTAGGATCATTAGAAATGAAAAGTTTTAGTCCAAGGCACCAACGAGAAAAATTTATACAACCAAAGTGCTTCGATGTTTGTGCACAAACAGTTCAAACACGAAAGCCTTGATGAAAATTTTGCCTGCACTTGTGACCTTCATATTTTTCTATTTGAGAATTATTAGATTTAAAGTCAAACCATGTGGTTTTAAATTGAATATGAACTTTATAAAGGATATATATGTTATGAATCCTCACTATTGCAATACATGCATTTCTCAACATACCATTCTCTATGAAGAAAACCGTTTGCAGTTTTTAAATGCTATTAATTAATTAAAAAACTAATTGTAATTGAAGCTAAACCAAATAATCCAAGCCCCATTTCCAATGCAATTCAAGAGACATTCAAAATATATCTTGCCCAAAATGAAACTTATATCTTGCCCAAAATGAAACTTTGTCTCTCTTCATCAACAAATAGCTTGGTCAAGAATATATCATGAATCACCTATTTGTACATGAAGCCCCATGTCCCATCAACCAACCAAGAGAAGAAGAAAGGAAAGGAAATCATGACGTGGAACTGGACTTTAGACCCATCTAGTGAAAGACGTACAATAATAGAACTAATTAATTTGAAGTCACCATATGATTAATCAATCTATGGATGAAACAAGAGCATTATGTGCTTATTTTGCATCCAAATATAGTCTTCCATTGTGTCTCCTTAGTGAAGTTAATACAAGTTAAGTTGAACTCAGAGTTCATCTTAACAAAATGTAATCCTAAAAGCGCTCAAGCTATGGAAGAAGAGTTGGGGTCGTTTTATACAAATCAATTGTGGGCTCGTCCCAGCCAACAACTCACATAATAATGTTAGATGTGGATGGATATTTAGATTAACAGGGAGGAAATATGATGGCTCAATTGCTTAGTACAAGTCTCCCCACTTTGCAAAAGGTACAATCCATAAGAAGGGACATACTAATATGAAACTTATAGTCCTATTGTTAACCAAACTACAAAACCGTTGATCTCAACCATGCCTATCTCGAAGGGTAGATCTTTACATGAATTAGGTGTCAATACTTTCTCACAACAGATACTAAAGTAAAAGGTGGTTCATGATGCAACCACCATGGTTTTAAGATTAATGGGTTCCAATCATGTTTATCGCCTCAATAAAGCATTGTCCTAGTAAAAAAAAAGGCTAACAAGGCTTGTCCTTTAAACTTGGGGTTCATGAGTCACAATTAGATATGTCCATAAAATCCTCATTGATGATTTGTGTAGATGACATCATAGTCACTAGAAGTAACATGGTTGAGGTAGAAAAAAATCATAGTCACTAAAAGTAACAAACTAATTGTTGCAAGTTCCCTGTAAATTATATAAGATGACAAGTTATTGCCAATCAAATACTATATATGTATGTATATATATATATATATATATATATATGTATATATAGTGAATGGGCTCTTATAGGTAGCATAGCTGGTCAGACTGGCAGTATAGCAAAGGGTCGATTCTCAACTCGATTCTCATGAGTGCTATTCACTTGAACTACAAATGGTGCGTGTGTGATGCTTTGTTGATGGGTGTCTTGCTTTGAACTTGTCACAAAGAAGCCCCAAACTGTGGGGCAGGAGGAAAGAGGGAGGGGCTTCCAGCTACACCCCCACAAAACAAAAGCAAAACAACAAATCTTAAACATTTAAAACTAGCAAATTAATAACACAATTACCATTTTTTTCAAATTGTTGTGTCCTCCCTACCCAGGTACCCAAACCTATGCCTGAACCCATGCCAGCACTAAAGCGACTTGGGCTTGGGGAAATGTTTGGAACACATTTGAAAGGGATGTCAACTGTTGTAATATGATAAAGCAAGAATGCTCGGATGTAGATCCAAATGAGGAAGGAGATTCTGTCAATGATTCGATCGAATACAGGAGCCAAGAAAATTGTCATGAAAATCTGTTGTATTGAAATAATTCCATATCTGATCCTATAAATCAAGATATTGATAATTTGTATGAAAGCCTTCCCACTTATAAAATGGCCATATCAGATTCATCTAAGAAGTAAACTGTTCATAAGTGCTTTATATACAAAGGGAGGGTTTCTTACCCTTGCTGGTCTGCTGTCAATCAACCCTTTAGTTCAAACAACTTTAGAAAAAAAAGTGGATGTTAACATCAAATGAGCTACTGTGGTTGTAAAACCAAAAAGGTCCGAGTTAACATCTTTAACTTCTCTGCTATATATCAATAACCAAAAGTTTCTACTAGAAATTCCTTGAGCATATGATATTCATGCCCTCGTATACTTCGGAAAAGATAAATCAAACTACAAATTCTCTCTCAAACTACTAATGTGGTTGAGAGTTGTGTTCTTGAACCTACTAATGTGGTGATAACTTAGGCCCCCTTTCTCTCTCTAACTATTTCTCCCTGTATATGACAAAAGTTTTGTAATAATATTTCTCTCTCTCTCTAAGAATAGGAGCAAACTTTTGTAATATTTGCTCTCTCTAGGTGTTGATCAGATAATGAAAAGGCTGTTCCGATAATCAAAAGCCCATGATGGAGGAGTCAGTGGAGGCGTGGGGGAAGTAGATGAAGGAAATACCAACCTCACTCTTCTCAGTCTTGGACCATTCAGTCCCGTCCTCCCTTTCTCTTTTCTCTGTCTCAGAAAGGACTAGTTGTTGGGACTTGGGACCGACGCAAGGCAAGAAGTCAGAGAAGATAGAGAGAGAGAGGAAGGGAGAATGGAGTGATGATCAAGTGAGGGGAGGCATCAGGGGGGCAACGGTCACCATCTGCAACAGCAGCACCATGGAAGACGGTGGGGAGGAGGAGCACGAGACACAGGTGCTCGCCGTCCGGCATGCGCTGAAAGAGGCATCCTGGCAGATAGGGGAGTCTCCCACTGCCGGTAGAAGCAGGAGGAGGAGGAGGGCAGCGCCATCAAGGCCCTCCTCCACCTCCAGACCAAGGGCTTTGCCTCCAAGTTCAAGGACCCCATGCTTGCTGACCTCACCCACCACCTTTGCTGCCTCCGCTCCTAGGTGGACAACAAGCTCCCCTGCTCCTACCTCACCATCATCAGTTCCTTCATCAGGGGCCACATCTTGGGCAGTGACATCGTGTGTCAGCTGTGTCAACGAGTTGGAGATTCAGGCATGGATTGACCGGAAGAGCATCAAGAAGCTGGTGAAGTCGCTGCTCAGTGAGGATGAGGAGGAGGTGAAGGTCATCGGGCTGCTGTCAGGATTCAAGACCCATGTCTCCAGGACACCGTGCTGAGGTCCCGGGCTTTTTCAATGCTTGAATCGGTCCTGTGCGATAGGAAGGTGTCCAGGTGGGTTAGGGAGAACTGCCCCTTCACCATGGCGGCTCTGGTGACGTTCAACAAGGACATGTTCACGGTCAGGTGGTGATGAGCCTGATGGCGATGGCCCTGGTGGAATTGGGATCCACCGACGGCCTCAGGGGCCTCTGTAGCTTGATCATCGCCATCGAAAGCCTCTTTGTCGATGAGATCCACCAAAGCGGGGAGCTTCCCAAGATCATAAAGGCCTTGCATTTGGAAGACGAGGGCTTAAAATGGGCTGCTTTAGATTGTATTATGGTGATTGGATACATTGGTAGAAAGGAGGTAATCAAGGCCATGATGGAGAAGGTGTTAAATTTCATGGAAGGAAGGAAGGAAGAAAAATGGGACAGCACAAGTTTAATGTGGTTTGGCGTTAATAGCCTACATCCACGAAAACAGAAAAACCTCTATTTTTTGTCTCTCTTATTTTTTCTTACCGATGTCGTTTGAATGATCTCCTTATAAAGAGTTACATCCCCTTCTTCCCTTACATATCCCAACGGTTTAAGATCCCTGGAAATCAGGGAGTTTCAGAGAAAAAAGGCAACAGGTTAAAGAGGTAAGACAAGCTTGGTAAGATGATATTGATGAGATTCTCATTCTGTTGCTCCTCTTTCCAAAGATATGATCAACCGTTAGGTGGTGAGGATGTCTTTCCAAGAAGGAGATGAACATTAGCTGCTGAGGATTTCTTTCCAAGGAGGAGACGGTGACAGAGCTTCCTTCCAAATGTGCTAACAAAATCCCCCTCAAGTTGGTAGGCAGACATCAGTCTGCCCCAACTTGTCCGTAATAATCCTTTGCCTTTCTTCCCCAGGACTTTTTGTCAAGATGTCGGTGAGCTGGTTTTCGCTTCTAACATGAGAAGTTGCAATGATGCCATCTTGAATTTTTTCTCGAACGAAATGACAGTCGATTTCGATATGTTTTGTTCGTTCATGAAATTTGAGATTCACACCAATTTGAATAGCTGCCATGTTGTCACACTTTAGTTCCATTGGGGAGTGAGTTTCGACCCTCATATCCTTAAGGAGGGACTTAAAACAAATCAATTCACACGTACATATGGCCATGGCTTGGTATTCAGCTTCTGCACTAGATCAGGCTACTATGGCTTGTTTTTTACTTTGCCAAGTGATCAAATTTATTCCAACAAATGTGCACCAACCTGATGTTGACCGGTTGTCATTTGAGTCCCCACTATCAAATATATAAGTGTTCCAACTAGTTTTGGAAGCATTCTTTGTTTTCAAAAATATCGCCATCTTCTTTCCTTAGCTTGCAGTTCATTTCAAGGGGTGTGTTTGCGGGTTTGGTGCCTAGATATCCAGTATCTTTCAAAAGATCAATCATGTATTTGTGTTGACATATAATACTCCTTTGTCAGAGTGAGCCACTTCTATTCCAAGGAAGTATAGCAACAGTCCATGATCTTTGATTTCAAACTCGCTATTTAAATGTTTTTTTATAGCCAGCATGATCTCAAAGTCATCTCCAGTAAGTATGATATCATCCCCATACACAAGCAAGATGGTTACCTTGGATTTTCTGGTGAATGTGAACATGGTGTAATCAGTAGAGCTTTTCTGAAATCTGTACTTGTTGAGTGCTGTCTCTAGACAAGCAAACCAGGCACAAGTCGATTGCTTGAATCCATAAAGAGCTTTCCTAAGTTTGCAATGACCAGATTGGCCGTTAACTCCTTGCAGTACTTCCATGTAGACCTCTTCTTCCAATTCACCATGGAGAACTGCATTTTTTACATCAAGTTAGAGAAGATTCCACCTTTTTGTAGGTGCAACTGCAAGAAGAGCTCTCACCGTGTTCATTTTTGCTACCAGAGCAAAGGTTTCATTGTAATCGATTCCTTCTGTCTGTGTGAAGCCCTTCGTAATATGGCGAGCCTTATACCGCTCCACTTCTCCATTGCTCTTGAACTTTATTTTGTAGATCCATTTACAACCTACCAGTTTATTTTCATCTGGTAGAGGAACAAGATCCCAAGTATAGTTCTTTTCAAGCACCTTGATTTCTTCTTCCATGGCTGCCCTCCACCATAAGACTGCACTAGCTTCATTAAAGTTTCTTGGCTCTTGATGACCATAAATAACAAAGATGTATGACTTGTAATTATGCGAGAGAGCTTCAAAAGGGAGATAATTGTCTAGGAATAAAGACTTCCAGCGGATAAGTATAGTAATCACTTAACTTGGATGGAGGCCGAGTCACTCTAGAGGAACGTCTTACGCCTGGTTGAGGTTCGACGTTGGTAGGTGGTTTGTCTTCCTCCAAAATAGCGTTTTAAAGGCTGCTGTCTTACTAGGAAAGTGGGCGATCCCTGGTTGGCATGTAGGCATTAGAGAGACCTTTCACCATCCCATTCTGAGCTCATAGTTCTGTCAAACAGGTTCGTTGGAATAAAACAGCTCAACTGGATTAGTATGAGTCCCGTTTTAAAGGCTGCTGTCGTTACTAGGAAGTGGGCGATCCCTGGTTGGCATGTAGGCATTAGAGAGACCTTTCACCATCCCATTCTGAGCTCATAGTTCTGTCAAACAGAGTTCGTTGGAATAAAAACAGCTCAACTGGATTAGTATGAGTCCTGGACATCATCAGCTTTGTCTCTTTATAATAGGGATGGCCAGCCTTAAGTTTGGCAAGGTCGATGGCATTCCTCGTGGCA
>NC_045148.1:22129467-22186845 GCF_008831285.2 Nymphaea colorata
AAAGATTAGGGAGATTCATTGAAAATAGTCTAATGTTCTATGATCTGCCCAAACTTTGAGGCAGGTTAATGGAACACTCACATAATGTTCTAAAACCCCAAAACAATCCCTAAACAAACATCCAAGTCAAGGTTTAGATACAAATTCTTGATGTTAATTAGGTGGTTTCAATGTGTATATAGGAAAGTCAATGTTGCCAGATGTTAGATAGTTGTGTGGTTAAAATTTTGAAATTTGTTGCTATAAGTAAACTGTCGTCCACCATAAATTTGACCTTGCTGCTTAGTGTTTGTCATTTAAATTAGTTGTTCTTTTTCAGTATTTGTCTCTTTTTTTTTTTGAAATATATATTTTACCAATTTCATTTTGAAGCTTACACTTCACCTCCTGATAGGCTAAATGTCTTGCTTCATGTTTTAAACGCCTTTACCAGCCAATTAAAGTTTTTAGTTTTTTTATCTTCCTTTAATACTCAAAAGATGGAAGAAAAGTGTCCTAAGATGTCATGATCAAAAGATAGGTTCAGGACTAAGGTTCAAATTTAAATATATTGATACATAATTAAGGGTCCTCTTGAAGACTTCTAATCTGAGTTGACTCGTGCTGAGCATGCTGCATTCAGTGCGGATGGGTTATGGATGTTTATGACTCGCTTACTCTGACATCTTCAATGTCAACGCTTGAAGCTTGATAGAATTGGAAGTGCTTAACAGATATTGACTCGAATGCATACTGCTGGTGGGTACTTAATAGAGGCAAAAGTAATTTAGTCCCCTGACTACACACAATTGAATACTAGGGAAGGCATTGAAGTTATGTTTTAACTGGTTTAGTTGGGCACCACAAGCTTTAAATCAATCTCTCTTGTTCCCTGTATAGTAGTTTGTCACATTTAACTACTTTTAACCATCATTTGATTTCATGTTGACAGAATGCAGTGGATTCTTGCACCATTCCTTCAATTTGATGAAATGGTGAGAAAATCATTTTTATGGCTGCTCTACTCAAGTTATAACACCTACAAATGCCCCTATGTGTATAGGAGAATTATTTCATTCTATCCCCTGGTTTGTGGTATCGGCCAAGTAAACCCAATTTTGTGAAATTAATTCTTTATTCATGGGACAAGTTGAATCCATGATCAAGCAATATCTCATCCAAAATGTTTATTGTTGAGACCTTAGCATGAGACTACAAAGTTAAATGTATGTAAATTTTACAAAAATACTTTCATTATTTGATGGATGACAAATACATGGTACTGTTAAATCTTCAGTTCCTTACTTTTAAGGTGCCACGTCTAAGTTGATCATGTTGTTGGTCATTACATGATAAAGTACAGGATCCTAGTTCAAAAAACCTGTGTTCATCCAAATCAAGGTTTGGATTCCGATTATTATTGTTCATTATATATATATATATGAAAAATCAATGTTGGTAGATGTCAATAAGTTGTTGTATGGTTAGAATTTAGAAATTTGTTGCTGAAAGTAAATTCCTGTCCACCACAAACTGTGTTAATACCAATTATACAGTAAACTTTTTAGCGACAAATTTTTTTAATTTTACCCATCTAACAGCATTTTGCATCCGGAAGGATTAGATCCTCATAGATGGAGAGAGAGAAAGAAAGAGATGATAATAATTTTAATGTGAGAGACCTGGCCCAGTTCTTGTCTCCAACATAAAAACTCGTTGCAAATTCTCTGGCAAAGAAAAAAAGTTGGACCTAGTTACCGATAAGCTAAAGCCATAACTTTTTTCAGGAAGTGTGAAAAAATGAGAGGACGTTTGAATCACATGGTCAGAGTGAAAAGTGGTTTATAACGCTAATATGTCCAACAACTTTCTTATAAAAGGCCAGAGAATATTTTTATAACTTGCTATCATAAAATAAAAATGTTATAGAACAAGCGGTGGAACACAAAAAATTTCTGGAGGAGCACTCATTCACATATTTCTATATCCAAAGCGGCACTATGTATATAACATAACAAATATTTGAAAATATTAATATAAAAATAAAAAAATATTGAAGGGCTAATGTAGGCAGTTTATATGTAGCTCTGCCTCTGCATATAACATTTTCAATGTGCACAAGCATATCTTACCATCAAATGCTTTCTCGTTTGTCCTCATGTAGATGTAGGCAACCAGCTGCAGCAACCTTAATTTGCAATTGTTGGGTCACAGTCTTATTGTTGTAAATAAGAAGTCCTTTTCTCTTTAGATTGTGTTCAACCGGTGGGAATTTAGTGTCCAAAATTTTACTTTGAGACTCTTTGTCCCACTATACAAAGCCGTAATGAAAATCAAATCTGAGTGTCACTCAACTTTTATTTTTCCAAAAATTGATGAAGTCCTATTCAATTTTGTTCACACCTCTAGGGGCCCGACAGAAATTAAGTGCATAGTGTCACAAATATCGTGATATTTAAAAAAATATCATCATATTAACATAAAAAATAAGAACAACTAAAAAAGGGAAATCGATATGTTGAAAAAAATATATATATATTTATCATGTTTTTCACAATTTTTTGCAATTTTTTCTATTTTTCATTTTTCTGTTTTTTAGCAATGACATTATCATGGATTCAAATTTAAACTCAAACTAAATTATATCTCACGATTTTTATCATCATTAAACGTTCTTTATCACTTTATATAGTTTTATTTATGTTTTCTTATTACTTTCTTGTTTAATTAATTTATAGCTACTTTTAATTTTTTTGAGTTTTTTCTGCGATTTTCCTAAGAAAACAACTTTGCCGAAACATACTCAACAAAAATCTTGCTATTAAAAACCCCATACCGATATTTCTGACAATCAGTTTGACACCTATTGCTACCTTCAAAGAAGCTTATTAGACGACTCAGCCTCTTCAAAAGCAAATGTAGCTTATTTTGCAAATAGGTAAGTGGAAGGTGGGGAGTAAGTATTTGTTCACATCAATTTGGAGATCGGGATGTCATTAAAATTGGAGGTTGTATCTCATGCTCCCTTATGGGTTTGGGTCTTGCAAAGATGTTGGGAGGATCTTTTCATAGTGTAGTTAGCTATATTAGGGCATCCAGGTTTGGTTTCATTTGAATTTTGGTTTTGCATGTGGGATCATAGGTTCAAGTGTCGAAGCCGCTTTGATACTATTGTAGCAACTTGAGTCACACTCCTACACTGGATTTGGAACCCTGATTCAGTTCTAACCCACCCCTTGCAAGTTCAAATGAACTAAGATAATCAATCACTTAACAACCTCCTTTATAAGTCTTTCAAAATTCTTCGTAATCTTACATATAAGGGATTAAACTTTTGAGGTGTTACACAATTTCTCAACTTTGTAGTTGATTGTTATTCTGTATGTGGATAGCTTTGGGAGCAAAATCTGACATGAGAGCAAGATTAATTTCTGCCCTTGCAAATTGGGTAGACCTATTCAAGATGACAATAGACGATTGAGTGTAGTGGTGGAAGAGGGGCACTAATACATCTTATTATTGCAATGGAATGAATGCATATTGGACTACGGGACAGCAGCCTAAGTCTGGTGTGGGCCCTGCATATAGCTAGGCCTGAGTCTAGCGTTGGCATACAATCCATTATCATACAATCCAGCCACAAGGTAGCTCTGCTACTGCCCACCGGTGGTTCTCCAACACAGCAAGGGGGAGGCGACGATTTCTTCTTGTTAATGTGTCGCGATGTCCCCGGTGGTTTTGAGCCAATGGTTGCCAACACCGTCAAAGGGAGGTGACAGTTTCTGCCCATTCATGGTCACAACTGAGTAGGCTGCACAACGAGTCGAGCCAACTCAGGCTCGACTCAAACTCAGTCGAGTAAACCCGACTCCAGTTCGACTCGTTTTCTGTATGAGTTGAGCTCGAGCTTAAATATAAGCTCAAGTATATTAGGAGCCGAGTTTGAGTTGGTTGGACTCGACTCAGCTTGGCTTTTTGCTTGGTTTGTTAAATTTTACAAACTTTTTTGTTTTTTTTTTTTCTCATTGCTTTCTTCACGTGTTTTGAATTTTTCCTTTCCTTTTCTCTCTCTTCACCCACTTTTCCTCTTACATTCATCATTACACCCACCACCTACCCTCATCATTACTCTTTTCAATCAATCAACCTCATTCATTTTCCCTCTCGTTTTTCTCTCCTCACCCACGCTTTCCCTTATCATTTTTTCTCTCATCTATCTTCACCCTGCATTTCCTACTCCTATGGTGGCAGATGATGAAAGGTAAGCAGCCCCTCAAGTTTCTCTATCTTAATCTCAAGTTTATTGCTATTGATTTCCTGTTTTGCATTCCTGGTCTTTTCCGCATTCCTTTCTGTTTCTCTGGAATTTTAAGTTTCTACTTTTCAATCTTTAGATTCTGTCGTCTCTTGTTTGCTCAATGCATTTGCATGTGGTTTCGGTGTGTTTCTCAATCTCATTTTTTGTTTTGTTCTTTTCCAGGATTATTGTATGTGTCGGTTGGGATACATTACTGTCCTATTTTTTTGTTTTTGGTATGTGTTTTTTTTGGGTTTCTGGAAATTGGGTGTTCCTTCATTGAGTTTACACTTTCTGGGAAAAACATACAGGATAAATGAGTTTAAACGAGCCAACGAGTCGAGCTCGAGCTCAAACACAGTCTCTCGAGTCAAGTTCGAAGTTCGAGTTCGAGTTTTGGATCTTGTGTCGAGCTCGAGCTGACTAAACATGACTAGATCTGAGCTGGAGCTCGACTCTGCTTGTGTGCAGCCCTACAGCTGACGCCCCAACTATTTTTTTTTTACTTTTACTTTTTTAAGTAACAAGGAAGGTCTGATAAAAAAATCGGATGCTCCACAAGAAATTCATAATTGGCATAATGATACACACACACACACACACACACATATATATATATATCATCTATATAGGTGTCAATAAATTTAATTTGGATCATATATCTGACCAAATTAACTACTTTAAAAGAATTGGATTATATAACAAATTATCATCTAAAGCAGTCGGACCAAAAATGGCTTTAAGAAATAACACATGATCGTATTCAGGTTCGGATTGAACTAAATATTTCAACAGATTTGGAATCGATTTCAGATTCATGTTAAATAAATATCCTCTATATGATATCCATCCATTTGAAAGTTCGTTCCGGACATACTATAATGTGGTTCAGTAGGTTTAAAAGTCAGACTCGGATTTAGATGTGAATTTGACAATCAGATTTGCCTAGGATTTGAATTATATTCAAATTTGGATTCAGATTTGATATAGACATTTCTTCTTTTGCAGTGAGAGATTGGAAGAGTTGTTCAAAAATTATAAATCCTATAAAGTAAGATATTTGTAAGAAAAAACATCATTTTCATGTTCATTACCTTGTTTTGTGACAATGAGATTACATCCATGTGCTTCTCAGCCCCTAAATTACCTGCCATTGTTCCATAGTTGCTATTTCAGTTGTCCCATCCAAACCTCTGGCAAAAAAATGCTGCATACGAGTATTGCTCAAGGTGACAAGCTACTTTTCCATAGGAGAAGTGGCCGAAATAAATCTCGTTGTGAGCTAGATGAGTATTTCATTTTACTGCTGGGTTGAAAGTTGAAGCCTTTCACCCTTTCCCTCCTTCCTCCTAGAGTGGTGGGTTTGTTTTTGTGATATGATTCAATTTGCATATTGGTGTGCTTTCTTTTACAACACAAGGAGTTGATGCCATGAGGACTTGAACCAGCTACCAGCCCCTGCCCTGTCCATTACGCCATTCCATTCATAGATGAAGTGACTAAGATATATAATAATTAAATTTCTTTTACGGTTAGAAACAACAAATTCCACCACTTTTTTCTGGAAATCTTGCATAAGTCCTACTTTTTGACAACTTTGAAATGTCGGTGACATTTTCACCGATATTCTCTTAACTGATGTGTGACTAAACGTCGGTAAAATTTTTACTGACGTTCTTTCCTCCTTTACCAATGTTTCCTGGCCGTTGGTAAAATACCAATTTTTTGTAGTGAGGCAGCTATCCACATGGACGAAGTGTTTCCTTGGATACCAAAAGTTGGTAGAATATCAAATCCCCCAAATCATCAAAGTTTTTCGGGAGATCCAATGGAACTTTACAATGGTATTGGCTGCCACTGCAAATGGATGACAAAATTTTCTCTCAGCAACTTTTGCGTCAGAAGGACAAGCAGTGGGGCATATTGGGCCGGTTTATACATGCTGAGGCAGGGCACCAAGTCAGGCTGTCGCCGGATACCCGGCACCCGGCCTGACTCGGGCCGACCTGGGCCATCTTGAGTCCTTCTGGGGCTGGCCCGGGTGGGCCAGATAAGCCCGATTCGAGCCCAATAAATTATTTTTAAATTTTTTTATTAATTTATATATATATAATATTTTATTATAATTAATTATATTTATATATTATTCCATATTAAAATTATATATTTTTAAATTTAATTTGGCTGGGCTTAGGCTCGGACTCCGTTTTCCAAGTCAGGCCAGGCCGAGCCGATGCCCAAGCTCACTTAAATCCACTCGTTTGGTCAATTCAACGTCCTAACAGGAAGAATATCTACTTTGCAGCCTTTAAAGAATCTTTTGGCCTGAGCAGAGGAGACACATGGGGATGGTATGCCGATACCAGCAAATCAAAAACTTTATTAAGAGCACTCAAAATTACGCATGGTGCCTATGCCAGACTTAAACTCGATCAAGAGCCCCTCATTGTAAAAGAAGAAAAAACAAAAAAAAACTATGCCATTGCTTGGTCGCTGCATATATTAAACAACCGTCACAATATACCACCATCATGATCAATATGCCATTGCCGGTTCATACGCCACTGTTTTGGATCTTCTCCATCAATATTAATCACACTATAGATGCCCATGCTTTCTTGTACCGATTTCGATTATGTAATTCCTACATCTTTATGAGCACATCTTGAAGTTTTTAAAACTTGACAAAGTCTTCAGGGGTAAAATACCCCAACATGAGGCGGGCAGTAAAAAGAAAGGAAAAATACAAACTCTTGCGGATGTGTTTCTGGCCCAACACTATATAGCTCCACACAGAACCTAGACTCTCTATATGTAACTTTGGGTAGATGAAAGATTCTGTTGCTGCAGAGAGTGTCAGATATGCACCCAAAAGCAAAAGAAGGGGAAGTTGGGCCTTTTGGAGATTTTTCAAAAAAAAGGAAGTTTTTGTTGCACATTCAACTTTTTTACTACCTATCTTTTCTCCTTAGAAGAGGTTTCCCACTTTTTATTGATCAGGGGTATTCCGAACATTATATCTCGAGTGCACATTTTTTTTTTTTTTTTTTGCATGGGACAGTGCATAAAACCAGCTTGGATACTTTGATATGGAACATTATATTTCACTTTGCCCCTATCTCCCCGGAGCAGCTCGCTAACGCTTAAAATAAATTTTCTTTCTCTTTGTTCCATGCTTTGCTGTTAGTTTCTTTACAGTTTTTCTCAAAGTGATTTTGCTTTATTTTTTATTACCAAAACATAGAAAAAACGAAGAAGTTCCAGTCAGATATTTGAACTTAGTCACCAAGTCAAAAAGTAAAGCCCCTCGCAAGGACCGAAGAGGAAAACTCATGTAATTGGGAAAATTATGTAAAATGAAAACAAAGTGCCCCTTTCATACGGATTTCGATATTTTGCATGTCATATTCAACTTTATTTTAGAAAAAAACTTGACACCTGAGGTATCATTCACAAAGGGGCAAAGCCATGACACCAACGGACAAGGACAGGGTTGAAGTTGCAGCCTAGCTAACTAAAGAAGATGGAATGGCCTGTCAATCAATGCCCCGCCCATATCGGCTGTATATTATTCTCAAGGGCGTAAAATCATTTAACCTAACAGTTGATCATTCTTGAAAGAAAGGAAGCTTTGTTTCTCTAGATTTCTGGGAATCAACCAACATAAGAAAATTAGCTCAAGCAATCCTGACATCCAGCTTTGTTCTCTATTTTCTGCTGATATTCAAGGCTCACTTTGGAGAATGGGGTCGAAACTGCTGATTAGAATCCTGCATCTGAGAGAGAGAGAGAGAGAAACTCCATGCTTGTAATATTGTAGGTCATTGACCAACACGTTTACAATAGGAACAAACCCAACATACTGGCCATGGCTTCCAGCCAGCTATATATATATATATATATATATATATATATGAAATATCTGCAGTACAAATTCTTAAGAGTGGGAAGACATGGGTTCACTTGGTCTGATCTGAACTCATGGAGTAGCGGTGGTGAAACTGAAGGAGGACAGATCATCAGGGAGTGGGAGAGCTTGACAGGAGGGGTTCCTTCATCTTCCTGTTGGTCGAGTGACCAGCATGTGCTGCCTGTGGATCGCACCCCTTGGGGAGAACAACACAACCAGTCTCATCAGGACAGTGGTGGCTATCGATTGCTGATCCCTGCTCAACGAGAGCAGTTGCAACCAGTGCCAGAACGAGGAAGAGGATGAGCGAACAGGAAAGGGAAGCCATTAAATTTGGTGATGGAGAGGGGTGCGGTGGCGAAGGTGCCTGCCTTAGCGACTATTTATAGTGAAACGAAACTGCAGGCTCAAGGGTTTGAGCTCAAACATGGGAGCTCTGGAATCAGCAGTACTCGTACAATTTAGAAAATTTACATGAAGAACTTTAGTAAAAATAATGATAATTGTCGAGTGTCAATACTTTCAATTATTTCTTTACTTGTTTTTAGATTATTCGCTAACTTTATATGTGTGTCGTGCTGGGTACTGAAATACAAGTTAAATCATGGTAGGAGAGGTATTCCAAGAAACTGAAAGCAAGCCCATTACCCTAAAACGATGAGGTGTTAGGCAGAAGCTTAGTCTCTCCTATGGTAGAATGAAATTTTATCCCTGCTTACCTCCTATGGCAAGTTCATGAAACAAAAAAACTATTTTCATTGCCAAACGACCCTTTTGGCTTCCATGAAGTTACTACATCTTATTGATAATTGTATGCCATAAGAATCTGAACCACTTGTCTATTGCCGACATGTGGTGGCAACATCATCTGATCCCCATGATATTTGCCCACCAAGCTTACCTCATGTGCATGAGTACTAATTAACTTATAACGAAAAAGACAGCTCAGGAGGGCAGACTAATATGATAGGATCACAATTCAATAGTCTTCAATCAATTAGACGGTTTATTTTGTCTTAGTGATGACAAGATTGGGGGAAGTAGCCAAAATCTATAATGCAATTGTTTTGAGACACGTAACTGTACAATCGACCATGCCTAAGGTTGGGCATCGGGACTGGACTGGGGCCAAGGCAAGTTTTAAGCCTAATACGCCAGAAATACTCTGGCCCAACTGGCCAGGCCCAAGGGCTAGATGGAACTTGACCCAGCCCAACAAGGAGGAACTCAATTTGAAACAAAAATGTCATTTGACGTAGGCCCCCCTCTCTTTTTATAAACCATTTCTCATGGTGGTCCTTTGGAAAAACCATAGAGACTAAAGCTTTTAGTAAGGTTGTGTTGGTTTAACCTGATGATAAATCCCTGGTGGTATGAGATTCTTAAGATTTTAGATGCATGGATTTAAGATCAGACTTCCGATCTTAAATCCATGACTTTGAACATGTATAATAAAATGAGAATCTCCTAAAAAACACCTTTTTATGGAATGTCAAGTCTTAGCTCTTCGAGGCCATCAAACCCAACCTAAAAGAAGCTTGGAAAGCTTTGAAAAGTGTGATAAAAAAAGAAACCAGCCCTTTTTTGAAAGGTATTTTAGTCCTTATCCATCTCCTAATGGAGATAATAACCCATGGGAATGCCATATTAAAGTTGGTGAAGTGTTCATCCTTTTCACTATCTCTCTACTTTAATTTGTTATAAGATAACGTTATGAAAAAGACAATGAAAAATAGAACAGGTTAAATTCACAGAATGTTGAATGTTGTTAGACAGCTAAGCATTAAAAATCAATCATTACTAAAACCTCCAGAATCTTTTTGCACCATAAATCATTGGTAGTACTTATGTGGCAAGGATTTTTTACTTTGACATATTTGATTTCCCCATATACAAGATGATTCAATTCCGCCTATATATGCAGTAATGTGTTTGTGTGTTTACATATTTGGTAGGCTATCTTATCATGAAGATAGGACAATTCTAATTCTTTCTCTTCGAAGGAGGCAAACCCCCTTTTGCAAAAAAAAAAGAAAGAAACTTTGTTTTTTATTTAAATACCTTTTATAGTGAAAATTTCTTACTAAGAGGCACTAGTTGTAAAATTTTTAAAATTTTAATAGGCACTAGTATCTAAATGAGAAAAAAATTTCTAACATATGAATATAAAAATATGAATTTTTTTTGTGGGCTTGTGTACACAAATGCTCATACCATACAAGCTTGCCTCCTCTGGCTGCTCAGTCGAGTCGCATATGAAAGTGACCAAGATTTCTTTTTATGATTTATTACTTTGAATTTATTATATATATATATATATGTTATAAATATATATATATATTATAAATATATATATATTATAAGTATATATATATAGATATATATATATATATATATGACAAGAACAGGTCCACATTGCCTCCAAAATGACTCCCATAATTCTAATCTCAACATTTTTCAATACAATCAAGATAGCACCACTTAACTTTTGAACTGAGGATATGACTCTAACACACCAGCCAACCCAAGTGGTTGCGCTGGAGAGAGAGATGGAATCGGGGCGGAGAGTGCGAAAAGAACAATGAAAATAGAAAAGAAAACAATTGGTTATAGGAAGTTTTAAATTTACTAGATGTTTGATGTTGTTGGATAGCTAAACATTAAAAATCAATTATTACTAAAACCTCCTTTAATCTTGTTGCACCATAAATCATTCATTCGTAGTACTTAGGTGACAACTATGTTTAAGTGATAGTTTTTAATTTTTAACTATCCAAAATCTGACATATTTGATTTCCCTATACACAAAAAGATTCAGTTCTGCCTTTATACATGTGTATGTATTTGTGTGTGTACATGTTAGGTAGGCAGTCCTACCATAAAGATCAGATAACTTTTTGTAGGGAAACTAGCATTTGGACTTGCCCCACCATGTTTCTCTCTAGAAAAGAAGACGACCCCCTCCTGAAAAAAAAAACCCTTAGCTTTTGATGCAGATACTTTTTACAATGAGAGCTTGTTACCTTATCTCGATGCCAATGAGGGGTGTAGTCAAAACTTTTTCATGAAATATGTCAAATTATAATTTTAAAATTTTGATAGGAGCTAAATTATTATTTTTAAACATTTTATATAAGATAATTTTTTAAATTTATATGTAATTTTTTTTTTGGTGGAAGGAGAGGAGGGGAAGGCTTTTGCCGCCCCCTTTTGGCTCTGCCCATGATGCCAACAATGATGGTACAGGAAAGCATTACTGGTGACCTGTGCTTATATATATATGTATATATAGTCATATTAATGATGGTTGATGGTGTGACAATAATTTATGGTAAGCAGTTTATGGTGCTGTAGCAACAGAATTCTAATGTGTAGCCATTCAACCATCTAATATAGAAGTGTTGAATCCAACCGTGTAGATTTATCTGTCAAGTGACAGATGGGCCACTTCAACCAGTTTCGGTTATCAGATTCCAGACTCTTCTTCTAACCATGTAGTTGTTTGAATATGTAATTCAAATAAGTAAATAAATAAATAAATACACTTACATCTCCAATTTGCACTAGCCAATGCACATCACAAAATTAAGGGCGGGCACCGGGTAGGGCCGCTGGCCAGGACCAGGCCCGGCACTAGCCCAGGTCCGGGCCAAAAAACCCGGCACTTGCCTGTTAACATTTAAAAAGTGATTTTTTTATTTTCTAAATTCAATAAAATATATTTTGTTACTGAAATACATGTTATTATAAAAATATTTTTTTTATTTATAACCTGGTCGGGCCTGGGCCCGGGTTTCATGTATCGGGCCTGGGCCCAATGGGCCAACCTGGACCCAATGCCGACCCCTACATAAGGTATCGTGTGTTCGTGTAGGGATGCCAACCGATCGGAATAGAATGAAAAAATATCTTTACTTTTGGATTCAAATATGAATAAACAATAGTCATGTTTGATTTTAATCCGAAATCTGATAAGACAGCTCTAATCCAATTTTTACATTTATTTTTGAATCTGAATCCAATTAAACCAATTTGGCCTGTAACAGAATTGGGTATATGATATTTATTTAAAAATAAAATTGAACTTCTATTTGCATTCGAGTATGATCAGATATTTATTATATTTGTATATAAATCTAAATTCAATCAAATGTCATTTCTTAAATCCAAATCTGATCCAATTTTTTAATTGTATATTAATTGTTTTTTTCATATTTGATATTTTACATGATGGTTTGAGATCTCCAATCCAAATTAGATATATTAAGATTCTTACTAGTCATTCATATATATATATATATATATATATAATATTATTTATTTATTTATCTATTTAAAAACCCAAATTCACCATTTGTATTACTCACGATTTCATAATAAGAAACAATCAGATCCAACTGATATGTAAATGACATTCGTCGCCTTTCATTTGTCATTTCTCAAATCAGGCCGTCCTTTTTTCTGTTTGTTTTTGGATGCCATGACCAATTCTCATTGAAAGGTCTCCCCTTTCACCTTCTCCAGTAAAAGTAACGTCACACTGAAAGCAAGCTCGTCCAAATTAAGGGCATGATGAGCCATACAATATGCCTTAAAGTCGACGTTCACAGTTTTTTCTATGACACTTTTTTAAATCATGTTGATAAAAAAATGTGCTTTTTTTAAATATGCATTGAAAATGCAAAAAATAAGTCAGTAAAATAGGACAAAAAACATTTTTTTTATTGAAAAACATGACAAAATAAAAAAGATTAGAAAAAAGTGAAAAAAAATGTTTTTTTCACATTTTTCTTCACCAAAGACCCAAAAGATTGTTATCAAATGGGAATTCCACCATCTCCTTCTGCAATTGGAATCGAGTTTCATGTAGTCGTAGTGCCTAAAGGGTAGTTGCTTACTTTGGACCTCATTGACATCAACCACCTCTTCTTTTTACAAGTTCTTGATCTTACAAATAACAGTTTCTAAGGTCATCCTTTTATTGATTTTCGTCACCTACCGCTTTTAGAACATCTATCCTTGAAAAGAAACCGTTTTGATATCTAAGTGAACCGTTCTAAAAAAATAGAATGTAGAAAAAGATTTAATATCCGATCAAAAAGTTGGATTAGATTCAGATTTAAGAAATGACATTTGATCGGATTTGACGTGATTCATATATATAAACATCCGATTGAATTGAGATTCAAATAGGATTTAGTTTTTAAATGAATATTCTATATCCAATGCCCTTACATTTTGGAAATCAGTTAGATTCGGCTAAAAAATTCGGAATTGGATTCAGATACGAATGTAGAAAATCAGATTTAGATTGTAAAACCAGATTTCAGATTTGCATTCAGGTATGACTTTTCTTTGTTCATATTTGAGTATGAATTTGAATCTGAGTATATGAATATTTAAAAATCAATATAATATATATGATTCAAATCCGATCCATTGAAAATCCCTAATTAATATCACAGGCCTTGCATCATGTGGCCACCTGCAATTTTTGTCAAGATAAAAAAAAAACAATTGAATGGCAGGGTACCTGAGTTATTGGGAAAAAAATCAATTAAAAGAATAAGAAAAAATGTAAAAGTTCATAAAACATAAGACACAAAGAATTTAATTTATCACCATATCGTGAACTTCCTCCTAACTAGGTAATTCAGCCCACTCATCATGAAGGGGTTGTTATGTAATAAGAACAACATGTTACAGTTTCATGAATCTCTTATATTTGGCAATAAGGACGGACAGCGTATTATTGTTCCATGAATCTGCTCGAATGGTTGGAGCACATTCATCGACCATTATTTTATATTGTTTGATGAACCTACTCCAATTTTTGAGGTAAATGCATAAAACAGAAACAAACTATTGCTATCATCAAATGGCTTCCAAATCAAGTGGTAGAGACCAACTACAACTATGAGAAGATTTCATGTGATAACAGGTCGATCGGATACAACAATATTAAATATGAAGCCCTTAGTACAAAGAAACCAAATAGTTGTAAGTCTAAAAAGAAACAAAATTAACAAAGAATAGCTGGCTTGAAAAGAAACAAATATATGGAGAACAGGAGCTAAAATAATAATTGGTAAAAGAAAAAAGAAAAGAGAATGAGAAAATCAACCATTCTCAAACCATTAAGGCAAAGTTAGATTGAAATACTGGATCGAACGAAACCACATCCATCCCATCTATTCATTTGGACATTTGTTATTATTTATTTATTTTCTATTTAATTGTTTTATTTATTCATTTTTGCCAACTTATAACTAATATTTATTTAATATGCAACTGGAGCTTGGCCACTTTATCTCCGGATCAAAACAGTAAAAGAAGAGGTCCACGAGAATGTTTGCAACGGCCCGGCAATTGTGGGTTTCATTTAACATGTCGATGAATGGAGACATTGTTAAATTTGAACCACGAAAGCACGTGGAGTCGTGGAGGTGGTAAGTTCTGCGAGAGGCCATTCACCAATTTGATCAAATGTGTGCCGGGCCTCTCTCTCTTGGAGATACCAGCAGGGCTTCAATGCCATCCTTGCTTCTTTTACTTTGTTCACCATTTTGGTGGGCTTCAATCTTAGTGATTTGCAGGAGACAATGTAAATCATCTCTTGCTCTCTTATCCATGTGGCAATGTTGCATTCTTTGTAGATATTTTGTTATCTTATTCATAATCTCGTGGGAGAATTGAGGGATCCTGAGTTAGATTCCTTTCTTGGTGTTTCTGGATGTATTTCATGGGAGATATACCAGCAGAGCGTAATGCACATCCATGGTTCTCTTTTACTTCGTTCGTCTTGCTCGTGGGTTGACTACAATAAAAGATAGCCTCTGCCATGATCATTCCCATGGAAAGGTCTGTGCTGGACAAAATGGTAAAAGTTGTTCCTCTTTTAGCAGAATACTTTTACAAGATAATAAGAGGAGGCAAACATTTTCAAGGGAAAGAGAGAAGGACCGGAAATCTGTGATTGCCCTTGCATGCTTCGGTCATTCTGCAGCCTTCCAACATGACGAGGTTCTTGTCGATGAGAAGGAATACAAGAGAGCCAGGACTCTTTTCCTCCACTTGATTCCCTCATCTATCGATGAAGCAGAGAGCAAACAGAGGCGCCTTCCCGGCCCACTCGAACACGATCTTATCCTAGACCACGAGATCGGAAGCAATGTCGTTTTCTCACTTGTAGAGTTCTTCTCATCCAGCCTCAAGAATGCCGGTGGATTTATGCATGGTGCAAACATTAAGGAATGGTTAAAGAGAGAGAGTTCCTCCACTTGACGATTTATGTTGGATTGCGACAGATATCTTTTGTGTTTTGTGCATTTTTTCCCCATTGCATCGCTTAAGCCTTCCTGTTCATTGCTTCATGAGGTTATTCATACCTACTGAATTTGTTAGATATTTCGTGCATGAATATGAAGTATGTGGCTGTCTTGATGCAATTTTTAACTCACCAAAGCAAGAAGCTTCATACTGAAATAATGGACTTATTATTAAGCACGTGGAGTGGAGCCTGAAGTAACTTGGGAAGATCACCAGAACATCAATATATTCAATGGGCTCAATAATCGGTTTCATGAGCTTCAGCATGAGATGAAAGCCGCCACGGTGTCACCTTTTTTTTTCTTTTCCTTTTCAACTTTGTACTTTCTGTTTACTGTTAGATTTTGGTCCTCTAGAAATTATAGAATATGATAGTTGTCCTTGGTATGTATTCTGGATTCCAGTTGTTGGCGGGTAAATCAAAGATATCCATGTTGTCCTGCATATGTTATTTTCTGATGCTCCAGATGTTGTTAGTGGTAGTGGACACGCATCATGTTCAGCATGAAAGTGTATGCATTTAGGATAAAGATCATTGTATTTGACCTTTTTCAAGAGAAGTTTTCATAGTGATCAGATTGCACATAAAATCTTCTTACCCTGCACATAAAGAATGATAGCATCAATTATCAATTTGTGATTACAAATACGACAGATGCACACAAAGGTCATACAGTCAAGTGTCTACAATTAGGTTTTGACATTTGAAAGCCTGAAATGCAGTTGTCACATTTTCATGTCAACCACAAATTCTGTCTATTGAGAAAAGATGAAGAACTGAAAAGTTCAACAACTGAAAAGAAGAATTATTTTCAGTGGAAGGGCAAAAATTGATAAACAAAAGTCCACAGGCATATCGTTGTTAGCATTCCCTGTGGCCCATCTGCCTTGGCTGTCAAGGAAGCAGCATGGGGACTTGCTTGTCATGCTGCAATATCTCAGGTACCTCCAAGTGTTTGCATTTTAATGCTTTTCAGCTTATTAATTCAGTTTTTCAACATTAGACAAGCTAGAAATGAAAGGATAATTTTTTAACCAAAAGATGGGTGACCATTTCATACTTGCTTGTTATAGGCCATGAAATGAAGTACGGTGGTAGACACATCACTGATCTGTAGAATGGGTAATTAGATCCATTTGCCTTTTATGCTGTGGGGAAGTGAGGTGAAGTTTTTTTTAACCTGTTTGCACTTTGCAGCCTCTCACGGTGCTCTGCTCTATGAGTTTCTTTATCTTTTGTAGAGAGTCTGCTGCTAAACGTTTGCTAGCACTAAAAATCATATGATTTTCACAAGTTACATAAACTAAAATATAGATCATATAGCTTATTTAAGCAATGTTGAGGCTCCACTGTTTTCTTCTTGCTTTATCTGTTACATTTGTGCTGATATGATAATGTTAAGAGTTCATTCAATTCGCAAATCAGGAGCATGGTTGATTTTATGCCTTTAATTACATCCAAAGGGAACAGATATTAAAGACTTTGCTTTGTGCTTCGGTCGACTGTATCTAATTTTTGAAGTCTTGAACATCAAATATGAGATGTAAATGTTCCTTCAGATCTATCTGAATAGTCCTTGAAATAAAGGTGAATCAGAAGATCCATGAGGACCAAGAAACGCTCGTCACTGCATTTTTGTGATGCTCAAGTATCCAGTTTAGGGCCCCAGACATGGTGACCCAATATACCATTTTTGCCACTAGCCATGGTTGTACATCCCTAAACCTTAATAACAAATATTCCTTGGAGATTTTTCAGAAATCCAAAAATATTCTGCTATATTAGAAATCAAGGTGTAAGTTAAGCAATTTTTTTTTCCTTTACATGATAAAAGATGTTTTCCTATACATCATTGTTGTAGAGTCCACAAAATTTGATCTTAGATCACTTAGATTTCAAAATCCAAAGATATGACCCTCCCTCATCTGACCCTGCATCAGCCCATTTGACAATGGAAAATACTAAAGTGTGGATCCAGGTTTTAATTAGTATTATTAATGCATGCAGTCATGTACATAATATCATTGTATGCAGTCATGATGATATACATTCATAACTAAACCAAAATTTAAGTGTGTTATCCTACTAGGATATAATAAAGTTCAGGCATTCTGATATATAATGTATGCTAATTGTAACCAAGTCTTTCTATGACATATCTTGTTTAGTGGTGTTATCTACACATGTCAAATATGCGCTACTCTGTGATGTATTTTGTTTATGAGCAGACACAGAGGAGTGGTAATTCATATTTTGCATGGAACATTGGCACTTTAAAAATATGTGACATTAGAAATTTGCCAAGCATCAAGTATGGTTCACTTTTTAGAAAGCACAGCTATCAAAGAGGTGGCTAATTATATGTGAAGGAGAAAAGTACACTAAAGTGCATTTTGAACAATGTAATTGGATTCAATATCTAAAAGGGCAGCAGCTTTGATAGTGAAGGCAGTATGGAATTTCTAAATCTATGAACTTCCCTTTATCATTTCCAAGCTTGTGCAACAATCCTTTGGTCGATAAAGCTGTGGGTGTATGGATCTATGTGGATCTTTATAATAGTTTAGTCTTGTAGATGATTTTCTCTTTATGGTGTTGATGCTTTTTCTTTCTTTCTTTCTTTCCTTTTTTTTTGCGTGCAGGTTGGTATTTTCTTAGTCCCACTAACGTAATTACTCTGAGATTACTGTTTTCATCAAAATTTTATCTGGATCAATCTGACTCAAACCAGTGATTAGCATTTGAACCAGAGGATGATTTGCCTTTGTTATGGTGATCAGCTTTCTTTTTGTCTATGTTGATCCACTGTCACAAATATCGCAACTTAATTGAAAAAGACGCGTTAAATACGTGAAAAATAAGTCAGGTGTATGAAACTGCAATACAATGCATATTTTTTAAAAAATGTCAGAATATAAAAAACAAAAAAAAACATGAATTATACACGCTTTTTTAATATTTTTTACTAATTTCTTATTTATTTTATTTTTTATATTTTTCAGAATTTTTTAAATTTTTTAAATTTTTTAAATTTTTTAAAATTTTTTTGATTTCCGAAATATTTCCGAGATATACAACTTTGCCATGTTATCCTCGAGAAATTCATGTTCACCTCATGCTCTAATAATTTAATAATTTCAGATAAATATAATAATTTCAGGTAAATATATCATAACACTGACATCATGTTCACCTCATGCTCTCATCCAGCATTACCAATCAACTTCTATTTGAAAATATACCAGCTATCAAGGTTATGTTTGTGCCAAACTATGTTTTGTATGTGACTATGTATCAAAAATATTGTTGTTTAGCAGGTGGTTGTGGTCTACTCTTCAATTGAAGCTTGTAATGGATCCAATAAACCAGGCATTTTAGCATACTGAAAAAAATATTGCTGATATTGGTTTCAAACAAGCATTCTTAAAGACATTTTTTGTGCATTATGTTCTTTCTCTAGTCCTTAGTGTTTTGCAATCAGTTTCACAAGGCCTATTTTATTTCCTGACAATTGTGCAAAAGATATTTGCTGTTTTGGCTGATACATTTCACAAGCTTGGTTTCAACTGCATGTTTCGGTTTCCTCTTAATTTTTTCTTAAAATCTCTTGCTCTTTTAATGGTTTTTCTCTGTCCATATTTTCTCTCTCTTTAAAATCTTTGTATATATCTCTCTCTCTAACTGTTTTGATAAAGGTTTATGACATACTTTCCTTTAAAAAGAATTTCCTTCCTTAGCTTTATAAAGTTTTAACTTTGTTACCAAGTATCAGACTACATATAGGTTGAAGATGATGTTCTGGTGAATATGAAATGCATTGAGAATGAGCTTAGCCATAGGATTAGTTATCCATGGTAAATGTGCTGGGAATGGCCAAGCCTCGTATCAACAGGCCAGTCCCTTTTTTGTTCTTTTGAAAATAAAAATCATTTTCTAATACACTCTGGAAACAAAACCTAAACAATTTTAGGATGCAAATACCCTATTTGCACATAAGGCAATATCAGGCTGGGTGAGGGTCATATATTGCAATGCTTCCACAATACTTCAATATAAAGCAGCATCCTTGAACTTTGAATTGTTACTGGAAAATAATTTTATGAATGTGGCCATCGGTGTGTTCATGGGTTTGGCTTCATACATTTTTGCATGCCTGAAAAGATCAAAGATATTACTTTCTTTGAGATAACACCAAGCTTCCTCTTTAACATTGGTGGAGGATTCACTTCATAGGAAATAGAATGAAAATTTTCCAAGTTTCACTTTTACTTGTAGGGGGGAGGGGTCTTCTATTTAACTAACGGGGTCACTTTGGTCTTTTTCATCATCTTTAGTCCATAACACATGGTTCTTTGTTAGAGGGCCATTACATGTATCATGCTCCAATAACACAATGTTACTCACAACATATAATTATCATCCTCCTCATTCAAGGGCTTTTCTTTTGATAAAATTGGACTTCAGTCCAAAACTTACTAGAATTGTTCATTTTCATTCATTCTTCTTGTTGTTCATTTTTTTTGTAGGTTTGAGAAATTGTGCTAAGGATATAGTACATCAAAATTTTAAAACATTGAAAGGATTTATGTGAACTATGGCTATAGTGGTGTCCTTACTTAGAACAAAGCACAAACTGCAATAGTGGACAATATTCCAAGCCTCTTTCACGTAACTTGCACTGGAAATGTAACTTGTTTTACAAGATTAGTCACTCAAATTTCTTAGGAATAGAACACACAAGCATATTAAGCACATATTTATTAAATCCTATATGCAACTGTAATTGAGCAATGCAAGTGAGAGCTCTCAATGAAAGCAATCAAACTACATTTCCACCTCCAACTATTTTAGCTAATGGCTGGTCGTGCCTTGGAATTAAATCTCATTGTATCTATGGATAGGTTTGAATTATCCTTCTATCATTCTTGTTTTCTGTCATACCCTTCTCAGCACTACAACCACTTCCTTCATGTCCAATATCTCATTTGGAGACACGCTTGAACATGACAAGCCTATCTCCATGATCATCACCAGCAGCTCATTCATAGCAGCTGATCTTTCAATTGGAGTAGTGTTGCTTTTATTCAAAACATGGCTGTCAATGACATCTGAAATTGCAACAGGAAATGCTTCAGCCACCCATTGCCTCAAACTAAATTCCCCATCAAACTGTTCATCAGTAGGCTTCCTTCCTGTAAACACCTCAGGAATGAGAATTCCATAGCTGTAGACATCGGTTGGCTGACACCTTTCTGGCCATCCCAAATTCTAATTCAACCACTCAACAATATTAGACATGATTAGCAAGCACAATATAATTGGCAAATGCTCATCTATGACACAATTGCACTAATTGGTTTTGGGCAAGTGGCCTGGAAATTAATGGACCTAAGATCAATTGAACCACCAATCCTGCCTTTCTCTTGTTGTATTATCATATATACATCTAAAAAAGAATACAAGACTATGATTTAGAACTAGACGCGGTTATCGGGCCAGGTACCCGACGGGTACCCCACCCAATCGAGCCCGGGTCCGAGCCCGCGTGATAATGTGTCCGGTCGGCCCGGGTCAGCCCGACGAGAGGCCGATCCATCCCGATAACTTTTAAATATTAATTTTATTTGATTAATCATATATATATTGTTATTTAAAATACATTTTAGATTCAAAAGAATTTATTTTATATTTAAAAAATAAGTTTTTATGTTACCAGACTGGGCCTGGGCTCGGATTTTGGACGGCCAGCCTGGACCCGGTTCTTATCAGGCCGGGCTGGCCCAATGCTCAGGTCTATTTAGAACTCAAGTCTTATATATATGATATTCAAGTGCTCTTAAAAGAATTCAAACATGTATCCAGATTTTTTCTCTGGAGCATGTGAAATTTGTTGAGTTTCATTAATTGGTTGCCAAAACATTGACTATCATCAATGAATTTTTTTGCAATGTTTTAAACAATACAAAATAAAAAAAAGCTTAGTCAGCGGATTTCAATATAAATAAATGAATGAATGAATATATATATATATATATAAATATATATATATTCACACAGAGAGAGAGAGAAAGAGAGGTAGAGACAAAGAAAGAGAGAGTCCACTAGGACCGGCAAACCACCCACTCTCTCTTTGTCTCTCTTTATCTCACCTCATCACCTCTCTGGCCCCTCCCATGCAATTTTCATCATCTTTGACTTGTATATGACCATGAGAACATTATTGAGGAGAAAGAGAGTGTGTTGACACATGCACACACACATATAAGAACTCAAAGCCAGGCCTGGTTGACTAAAGAAACGGTTCAGGCAATTATACTCACACTTTGAGAGACACAAAATTTATGAAAAGATAGAAAAATAAGAGATAGTACGTACCTGGTGCAATGTATCCGGCTGTTCCAAGAGTGGCTGTAAGAGTAGAAGAATTCACACCATTTATAACCTTTGCAATGCCAAAATCACTGAGGTATGCTGTCATGTTCTCTTATATAAGCACCAATACTTGGCTTTAGATCACAATGAACTATAGTCTTCGAGTTACCATGGTGAAGATATTCTAGAGCATAAGCCACATCAATCATGACATCCAATCTCTGAAAGAGATTCAAATGATGGCCACCTGAATGTAGACAGACTTCTAGGCTCGCAAGTGGCACGTATTGGAGAACTAAAGCCTTGAAACCTCTTTTAGAGCAAGATGTAATGACTTTCAGTGCCTGATTTGGCGCATGACAATGCCCTCGATGTCAAAACTTTTAGATGCTCCCTCAAATGACAAATTAAGGACCTTAACAGCCACTGTCGTTCCATCTGCTAGAATTCCCTTGTACACTGAACCAAAGCTTCCATTCCCAAGAAAATTTGCATTACTGAAGTTGCTGGTTGCATGCAATAGCTCTCTTTGCGAAATCACTGGAAGTGTAATTCCTCGTAATATTTCAATGTCATCAGGATGTTTCAATATTCTCCTCTTTCTATAGCATGAAATACCAATGAATGTGCAAACAATGACCAAAAGTGGTGAGCCTCCAAGTGTGCAAGCAGCAATGACTCTAGCCGCATTGCTCTTACTTTGCCTCTCTGTTTTGTCTAAGCACAATGGGACATGGAATTTGCGAGCTCCACATAGTTCCCTAGGAATGACTCGGCAGAAAGGTTTGCAAACTTTCCACCACTTGGAATCTCTCCTTCCAATTGATTGAAGGATAAGTCCAAGACCTTGATGTGTCGATGTTTTTCCCATGATTTTGGTATCTCACCCAAAAGCTTGTTGTGGGAAAGGTCAATAGCTTCAACGTTTACCATGTGATCAAGTTGTTGAGGAATGTGACCATCAAATGTGTTATGAGAGAGGTTCAATGCTCTAGCATTTGAAGCTTTGATAATGATGTAGGCAACTCTGCACTCAACTTGTTTTGAGATATCCATGTTGACCATCATGGCTAAATTTCCGAGATTTAGAGGGAGGTGACCAGTGAAAGAGTTGTCTTGCAAGTATAGCTCCAACAATTCATTCAACTCACAAACACCAGACAGTAGTGTTGTTGACAAATTGTTTGAACTTAGATCCAGCACTTGCAACCTAGTGAGATTAGAGCTTAAAATAGAGCCAATTATCATGTTGTGTTTAATAGAAAAAACATACATGCTGACCAACTGGTAACGTTAGTCTGGAATTGGACCTTATAATGCATTGCCAAAAAGGCCTAACCCCTGTAACCTGTTCATTGATCCTATATTTGATGGAATGAGCCCTTTTCTTTTGTTGAATCTAAAATCTAAGGCAATTAACTTGGTCAAGTTGGCTAAGGTCAATGGGATAGTACCTTCAATCAGATTAGAGGAAAGGTAAAGTCTCCACAAGGTGGTTCTCAGGTTGTGTGGCAGAACAACTTCCTCTAGCAGTCGACAGTTGGTGAATGATGTGAGAATGGAGAGCTCACAGTTGTCAGGGACATTGGTCAACATATTGTGACAGACTACCTAATTCTAATGGTATCGGACCACTAAATTTATTGTTGTCTGCAGTAAGAACTCTAAGACTTGTAGCATTAGAAAGAGAAGGTGGGAGAGGGCCATCAAAATTGTTTTCACCCATATAGAGTTGTTGGAGATTGGGCTGGAAAAGGCTAGCATCTTTTGGGAGATGCCCTGTTAGTTTATTGGCCGCGAAACTCAAACCCTGAACAGCGGATAGGTTAAACAAGCTCTTAGGCAGTGTACCAGTGAGATTGTTCATTTCCATGTTAAAGCCCATCAAGTGGGTTAGGCTTCCCAACTCATGAGGAAATTTCCCCTATAGCTGATTTTGGGCAATACTAAACCACTCCAATTCTGTGAGATTAGCCAAAGCAACTGGAATGGTGCCAGTGAGCCTATTATCACCAATGTGTAAGTGCTTGAGTTCTAACAAACTGCTTAGACACTTTGGGATGCTTCCGTAGAATTGATTATATCGTGCTGACAGTATTTGCAGACCTCGACAATGGCTCAGTGCTTGTGGAATCAACCCCTCAAAATTGTTTTTTCTTATAGAAATATTTTTTTACAGAGGGAGACTACTAAAATCAACGAGAAGGTGACCATGGAAACTGTCGTTCGAGAGATGAAGAACCTGTAAGAAGGAGAGATTGCTGATGTATGGGGAGATAGTACCTTCAAGTGCCTTTCCGGAGAGGTTCAGAGCAACTACCCTTTGTTAACCACGACTGCATGAAACTTCATTCCAGTCACAGAAAGAGATGTTGGAATTCCAATTTGATAACACGTTATAAGGGTCTTTAGTGACAAGGGATTTGAAAGACGGCAATGCGAATTGATAAGTCACGTTGCTCAGAAAAACAAGGGCGGGCACATCCCCTTGGCCGAGAACCATAATCAAGGTGAAGGAGGACAAACACAAAAGAAAGACGAGCGGCTGAGGTGACCGACTGGTGGTGGCCATGCCTGTCCAATTTGTTATGCAGAACATGCATGAGCAGGAATTCAAGGTCGTCCATTTATGTATAGATTCTCTTCTAGAAAATTTGTCCTTTTGTTTTATATTCTTCAATTCATTTTTTTCTGAAAGGAAATTTGGACTTTTAATTTTTTTCTTCATCCAAAGATGCAATAATATTCAAAAGTCAGGTTCAGACCTAAGGCTTATCTTGGATCCAAATATGATGAGGATTAAGTAGAATGTCCTACCAAAGACCTCCAAAGAATTGACTAATATTGAGTGAGTCAGCCGCATTTATCGCTGAGCTACTCCGGCCAGCGTCTTGAATACCAAAGGCTTCAATGAGTCAATCTAAGTAAATGCGCTGTGCAGCACATAGCCATTACACTCGTCAGGCTTTGAATCTCCTACTGAATCTTATGAGCTCCCCATCAAAAATTTGCCAAGAATTGACTCAACTATCAGGGCAGCTTGAATAATGTAGAACGGTTCAAGATAGGACAGGGAATGCTTGCGTGTATTAACTCCATATTTGGTGGCAGTTAGTAGGAGGGCCCAAAAAACTTTAATCACTCAACTACTAGCAAAAATACCATTCTGAGGGGGGCGGCAATTTATCAATTAATGTTCTAGTCCATCAACCAGGCCAACTATAGGGAAATGTTTAAAGTAGCATATTTGTGCACGCTGTAGATCGATATCTCATTTTCCTTCTGGTTGTCGCATTTGATTAGGTAGTATTTGATAGCCTCCGTTTCAAGTTTGCATTGTAGGATCTTCAGTCTAAACAAACTAAGGATCTTAGTAATGTGGATCTTATATCATGTAAAAAACTATGAATTTAAAGTCGGATGGGCGGTGTTCAAGCCAAAATTCATATATTTGAAATCTTGGTGATCTCAGGTCACTGTGGGTCTCAAATTTGCAGTGAAACACACACACCCTTAGTTCCAATGACATTTAATGTGAGGAACAATAAGCATCGTTCTATCTGATCAAGGGACAAGTTATCATAGTAAAAATTAAGTTCTTCCCCCTTTAATTTATACATACTTCCACATCCCAAAGCTTTTCCAGTAAGATGGTAAGAACTTCTTTGTATCTATATATATGTATGTGTGTGTTGTGTGTAGTGCCTAGCTGTCCATAACCAAAAAGGTAACAACAAGTTGCGTTTAGTCATTGTAAATTTCTTCCCAAATCTACACATATTTTATTGATAATGGGCACTACATGCCCTGTATTAATTCAAAATAAGTCTATTTTTCAGTTTTCTATTTATTTAAATAACATGCCAATTACAGGCCGAGTGAGTAGCTCTGACCAATGCATTTTGTACAGTTGATACAATTAGTCTGTAGGATCAGCTGATTTCTGGACTAACATTAATATAACAGGTTTGAAGATCTTTTGCTGCATTAGTTCGTGTCTGGATCTTGTCCTCCTTGTCAAGCTTGCCCTGTTTAATTAGCATGCATTACCTGTTTGGTTGCCCTTGTTGTGCAGGTTGAGTTCCCTTATTCTTGACGGTATCCAACTAAAAAGTAGATATGCAGCCAAGAGAATATATTCAAAACCTGACCAGTCTTCAATATTGCTTATTTCGCATAGTTTTGGCAGCTAACAAGCGCCATCAATCTGGATTATTGCATAAATGAACACTACTGACTTCCTTAAGCTTCACATTTCTATGGTGAAAGATCACACTAAACTTGCATTTCGACTGCACTCAGATGTCAATTTTTGGCATTGCTCTTCTTCTTTTGAAATTCCATTTAAATGAATGTAATGCTCCCAACATTTTTTATAACTCAATTTCGTGTGGTTTTAGAAATGGAAGATTTGGAGTGCCTAAAACCGTGTTTCCTCATTCCTACCAAAGTAGTTGTTCATGAGTTGGTACAAAATCTATATGGACCCGGTCCCTTCCTTTCCATTGTTAGTTAGTTATTTCCACTCAGGTACATTGGTCCAAAGAATTATCTATGCCGAGTTCTTGTTGAACCGAGCAGCTCATGATTTGACTTGATTTAGTCTGTGTCAAGCTTGTTTAATTAGTTTGAGTTTAATGAGTTATTGAAATAACCTCCATTAAATAGCATTTGGCCCAAGTGAAAATCAAGCGTTGATATTAACTGGCAGTGTTCAATTTGGCACTGTCATTTATTGCTCACTTATCATTTTAATTAGCTGTTCTTCTTTTACAAATTTCTTGTTGAAGCTTACAATTCACCTCGTGATAGGCTTAATGTCTTGCCTCTTGCCTTAAATGCCTTTAACAGCCAATTAAAGTTGTTTGCTTTCTGTCTTTTTTTAATGCTGAAAAGATGGGAGAAAAGTGTCCAAACATTTCATAGTTGGGTGACCGGGAGGAGTATTTCATCCTACCGTCTAATAACCTTACCGTGAGGCTACACATAGTGAAATGTATAAGAATTTTACAAAAATATGTTCATGCTTTGATGAATGGCAAAAATATGCTACTGTTCTCAATTATGTTTGCTGCAACGGTCGAGGCAGGGCTGGTAGGACACTAGTCTCCATTTCGAACTCCTATGGCGTCGACTCTTGTGGTGCAAAAAGTAGCACCAACATACAAGTTGAAGCCTAAAGCACCAGAAAAGCAGTCCTGGACCCCTTTTGCTCTGGTCTTCACTCAACAAGTGGGAATAGTCTCCCGGTCTCCCGAAACAAGCGTTAGTTGAAAGTGTATTTTTTGTAATTTCATCAAAAGTGTAAAGTTGTTTTTGTAAAAGCTTCATTCCTTTGCTTTTAAGGCACCATGCCTAAGCTGAAGATGTTGTGGGTCAATACATGAAAGTGTATAGGATCAAGTTAAAGCTAAAACCTAAAGGGAATATCCAAATCAAGGTTTTGGTTCAAATTATTATTCTTAATTAAGCAGTCTATATATATATATATATATATATATATATATATATATATATATATATATATATATATATATATATAGGGGAAGTCAATGCTGCCAAATGCATTACGAATAAAATTTAGAAATTTGTTGCTAAAAAGTAAATAGTCATCCACCATAAATTTGGCATTGTTGTTTATTACTTGTTATTTTAATTAGTTCTATGTTCTTAATTTATGTCTTTTTGTTTCGAAATATATATTTTACCGATTTCATTTTGAAGCTTACACTTCACCTCGTGATGGGCGCAATGTCTTTCTTCTTGCCTTAAATGCCTTTAACGGCCAACTAAAGTTTTTGGAATTTTATCTTTTTTAAATACTCGAATGATTGAATAAAAATGTCCAAATATGTCATGATCAAAAAATAGGTTCAGGACGAAGGTTCAAATTTAAATTTACTGGGTCATAGGCATTTATGGCTCACTTACTCTCACATCCTCAATGTCAATGCTTGGAAGTTTGATAGAATTGGAAATGTGTGACATTTATTGACTCAATGCATATTGTTGGTGGGTATTTAAAAGATGCCCAAGGAATTTTACCACCCACTTACTCACAATTGAAGTCTAGTAAAGGCATTGAAGGGAGTTTTTTAAACTAATTTGTTTGGGAACTGCAAGCTATGAATCTCTCTTGTTCCTTGTATGATAGTTTGTCCCATTTAGCTACTTGTAACAAGCATTTGATGTCATGTTAACCCACTTACTCACAATTGAAGTCTAGTTAAGGCATTGAAGGGAGTTTTTTAAACTAATTTGTTTGGGAACCGCAAGCTTTGAATCAATCTCTCTTGTTCCTTGTTTTATAGTTTGTCCCATTTAGCTACTTGTAACAAGCATTTGATGTCATGTTAACCAGGGGCGGAGCCAGGTTTTTTTAGGGTCGGGCCGAATAGTCCAACTTTTGGATCTGGGTAGGGTCAAACTGAATTCGAATCCAAACAAGACATGGTGCAAGTAACAATTTTTCATTTTTTCTGTGTTTTTTTTTTTTCAATTGGCTGGGGTGGGGTCATGGCCCAGGTGGCCCTCCCCCTCCCTCTGCCCCTGATGAGACAATCATTTTTATGGCTGTTCTACTCAAGTTATAACACCCACCACCTGCGCGGTCCAATATCATAGTTGGGTTGAAACCCCCACCTTTCCCCCCATCCTCTTAAGGTACAGGCCTGCTTTGTGCTATCAAATCATAAACCTAATTTTGTGAAATTAATTCTTTATTCATGGGACAAGTTGAATCCGTGATCAAGCCATATCTCATCCAAAAGGTTTATTGTTCTGACTTAGAATAAGGCTGCGCAAAGTTAAATATATGAGCATTTTACAAAAATATGTTCATTCTTTGATGGATGACAAAAACATGCTACTGTTCATAATTATATTTGCTGCGATCGTCGGGGCAGGGCTGGTAGGCCCCCAGTCTCCATTTCAGACTCCTATGATGTCAATTCTTTGTAGGGTAAAAAAGAGGTACAAATAAGCAAGTTGAAGCATTAACAGGGGAATGGTCTCCTTCTCTCCGAAAACAAGCTGTTAAAGGTTTCCCACTCTCCGGAAACAAGCTGTTAAGTAAAAGCGTATTTTTTGTAATTTCATCGAAGTCAAACTTGTTTTTGTTAAAGTTTCATTCCTTTGCCTTTAAGGCACTGTGTCTAAGTTGATGATGTTGTCAGTCAATACATGCTAGAGTAGAAAATCCAAGTTTAAGCTCAAACCTAAAGGGAATATCCAAATCAAGGTTCGGACACAAATTATTATTTTTACTTACCTGGTCTCAAGATATATATATATATATATAGAGAGAGAGAGACACACACACAAAAGAAATGTCAATGTTGTCAGATGCTAGATAATTGATGTATGAATAACATTTAGAAATTTATTGCTAAAAGTAAATGGTCATATATTTACATATAAAAGATATATGCCAAAACCAGTATGAATCTGCCAATTTGAATCCCATAGGTCGGTTTGTTCTAAAATATTTTCAATAATTTGAGAATTATATTTTCATTAATTTTTTAAATGTTCTCATTTTTTTAACATAAGTTTTTTAATACGCCTACGCAACCAGTTTTCACAGAATGGCACACATATTCCTTGAATTTTTTTATGCCATCGGTTTTTAGAACAGCGTGTTCGATGCTACATCATAACGACTTAAACCGTTGACATGTTTATTTTATTAATGTTGCTTCTTCAAAATCTATCAATGCAACTTCTGTCTTTCTTTTTCCCTTTTTTTAGTGAACTTTTTGGGGACAATAAAAAAAATGACAAAAATACTAGCGCCACTGACATTTAAAACAAAAAGAACACCTAAGCTTAAAGTAACTTTTGGTCAATTATCTTATTAACTTGATCTGCAGTTACGTAAAATAAAAATATTAAATATTTCACCAATTCTTTATAAGGCATCTTTTCTAAAATTGCACTTAAAATATATAAAAAGATTTTTGTTTTTAATTAGTTTTTATATTCTTCCATTCATTTTTTCCAAACATTGTTTTTCGTTTCCTGTTTTTTTCTTTTTCTTTTTTTGCTGTTTTGCTTCTAAATCATTTACACCAAATTGGCAGCATACATTGCCGACTCGATTAAGAAACCAGCTCTTTCAACACAGAGATCAGACCATGAGGCAGTCTTGAATGTTTGATTGCTCCAACAATAAGGTAGGGAACATCTGGGCGTAGGTTGCTTGTATTAAAATATATGGGGACTAGTTCCTGGGCTGCACAAGAGGAGTCGAGCTCAACCTTGAGCTCGGTCAGCTTCAGCTCAAGTCGGCTCACATGTTGTTGGCTTACAAGCTGGCTCAAGCTCAAGTAAAGCAGTACTGACCTTGACTCGTTGAAGTTCATTTACCAACAACCCATTTGATCTGATTTATTTCCTTCATTGTAAGTTTGAAACATACAAAAAAAATATAAGCTAGATAAAGTTTTTATTTTTAATTAATTTTTATATATATTCTTCCATTCATTTTTGCTAAAAAATTGAATTAATTAAGTTTTTTTGCTGATTTGCATCTAAATCATTTAGATTATCGGATTGGCCCATTCACCAAATGGCAGTGCATTCCAATAATCTAATAATCAAAATGATTTAGATGCAATCAGCTAAAAAAAATATTAAATACTCGAATTTTCTTTCAGAAAAATGAATCAAAGAATATAAAAATTACTCTAAGAATAAAAAGCATTTATAACTATTAAGAGCATAAGAAAAGTGCACGTAGCACTCCCGAGTTGACCACTTAATGGAAACATTTATTGGAAAGAATGTCATGTCCCGTTCGAGCCCATTTATCAACCATGTCAGATTCTTTTCAAAAATAAATGAACAACGTATATTTCAAGCCTAATCTGATAGGATAGTTTGATTACCGATAAAATTCACGGCTCATTCTCAAAATACAGCTTACTCAACAAGATCTAGTCCTTGCTTAATTTATGACGTTGGATGCAGCATCCCACTATCGTGGAACCCTATATTTTGCTCAACCTAATTATATGCACTATACCAGTGTACGAATTTTTGTGCGTTGGTATGATTAATTACTAAAATACCTTTAATCCATACTAAAAAAAAATTTATCAAGGCAAAATTGAAAATGGAAAAAAGTAATATCATGTGTAGATGCACATAACTTTCTCTAGTATTTGGCTAACCATGCAATATAGTAGTTGCATATGTAAATATGGTTTTTTTAAGGTTGCTGTATTATAAATAAAAAACCTCACTTTTTAAAAAATAAAAATGATATTCATGACTATGGTCGAAACCTAATTTTGGGCATATAGAAAAAAAAAGGTCCAATTGACAGATTTTGATTTGAGACTGAATAGACTTGAAAAGTGGCATAGGGAAATAAGTTAGGGGCTACCAAGAAAAGGTCCAGCCATGCCGCTGGATTTGGAAATGTGAAGCAATGTGTTCAAAGGAGTAGATGAGTCTTCTGCATTTTGAGAAAATAAATGGCATATTTTCAAAAAGAGAATATATGCATAAATTGAAAGACCTTTAATTCCTGTTCATGCATGCAGGCGTGGCTACCTCCAGTCCATCACCTCAGCCACATGTAATGTACAACCATGTTTATATATATACATATATATAAGAAACTAGGAAAAAGACACAAATTTCAACTTCTCCATGGATTTTAATAAATGTTCACAAGTTCTTTTGTTTTATTTTTTGTTTTGCAAAATTTTGGCCATTAATTGGGTTGCAAGGCTGGTGTCTTTACCCATCTCCTATTTAGGGCTGCCATTGTTCATGGTCCCTCTCCGTGTTCAATATTGTGATCCTTTGAAGGAAAATATCCGGAAGAAACTGGTGCTATGGAAAAGCGGATTGCTCTCTCAATCGGGTGGAGCAATCATATTTTAGGATGAGATGTTTTATGATTCCAAATTCTGTTGTAGGAGATATCTCAATAATATGTGCATGTTTTTTCTAGGGAGACCAAGAAGGAAGTAAGGGACTTCATGCTATCAGCTGGCATCTACTGTGCGGTCCTGTGGCTGAAGAGAGAGAAGATTTTGTCAATTTGTGGTTATTTAATTCTGCCTGTCTTCTATATCTTTCTAAAAGCTCTATGTTAGTAACCGCTTTATGGTCTGCTTATGTAGTTGAAATAAAATAGTTGGATTGTGACAGTCTTTGGACTTGCAGAAAAATTTCAAATATCTTTTACCTTTTACCTACATTTCTTTTACCTTTTACCTTTTTGTTGTTTTCCATTGTTTATATGGCCTCAACCCAACCGGCCACATACATATAAGGGTTTGTTTAGGGAGAGTGAGTTGCATGCATCAGTCGCACATGAGGATGTCAATGGATCAGATTCGGACCAGATATCCATCTGAATTACTTTTAAAAATCAGATATGGTATGCAATTTAACATCTGATTGAGAAAATCGGATCAGATTCAGATTTAAGAAATAACATCTGATCGAATACGGATTCAGTTTTAAATAAATATCCGATTGGATACTAACTATCTTAACAGGTATATCTGAATCCGAACTATAACCTGATATCCGAATCCGAACCGCGAGATTTGATATCCAAATCTATGAGCCTTAATATCTGAATCAAAAGTTGTCTAGGCTTTGAAGTTGCAACCTATGACAATTGTATCATGTTTGGGCAAAAAGGCTAGCCAGACACACCAACTTAACATAATAACACAAGATGAATATAAATATTATATATAGTATAATCCGACTAAGAGCTAACGACTTCCATAGAGTTGCATATAATAATATTCTTATATAAATCATATACATCATTTAACTTAAAATATTTAAAACTATATTACATAAAACTAATTAATTAATTAAATAATACTATGTTTAGTTAAAATTTTTCATGTAGTCAATCAAACTACTATAGTTAAGGCATCAACTAAGTTGGATATCTTAAATAATATATTTATTTAATTGAAAATAATAAAGAAAACTTCACTCTAGAAATTCAACAAAATAGAAATTTTAAGAAAATAGGAAAAAGACACTTTTAAAGATATAAATTTTCTAATGGACCGTTATGTCAAATTGGTTCCAAGAATAGCTATATTATGTATTTAAAAAATGGCAGGTTTCAAAAAAAAAATATTGGCATGTACGTCGCGTATGAAAAAAAGTTGATAGCAAAAAATATACTTTTTAAAAAACCAACTTAAATGAAAATATGTTTTATAATAAATAGAAAATCTTAAATGCATTATGATATTCATTATAATAAAAGAAATGTAGGTAATCAATAGAGCTGGAAAGTATCATGGATAGCTAGCAGGCAACTCATCAAATTCAATGGCATGTAGGGGATGGCAGAGAAACTAAGTTTTGGCTGGACAATTGGGGTTGGGGGCTTTTGTATTCTATAACTAGATGAAGAAGACAAATAATGCAGATGCCAAGCCTCGAGAATGATGAAGATGATCCCTTATGGGTCCTAAACATATAAAAATAATGCAGATTATGGACTTTTATGAGGAGATTAGAGAGGAGACCAATATTAAAATGGTGAAAGTCCCTGTGGTGCTGTTTCCTGTCATTAGAAGGTAGATTGTTGATGCAGGAAAGGGTTAAACCCTTTGGAATATCTATGGTGAGTAGATGTGTCCTTTGTAAAAAAGAGGAGGATGAGTCTCCTTCTCTTCTTATGTGTAAGTTGTGAGTTCTCTTCCTATGTGTAAGTTCGTGCGAGTTTATGTCAAGCCCGAGTTGGCTCGGCTCATTATGCAGCCCCACCTGTTGGACATTTGCAACAGAGCTATTACCAAAGATCAGATCATCGATATTAGTGTTACAAGAATCAGCCCGATTCGGTTCGTGGCTCCCCATACTGCACTAATGAAGCAACATTTTCATGAATGACGAGAACTGGTACTTACATATAGGTTGGGATAGATGACAACCAAAACTAGGTAGTAAAAATAATATTAAAAACACATCCTTTTTTTTTTGGAAAAACAGTAATAAAACATAAAAAATAAGTCCGCTAAATAAAACGGCAGAAAAATAATCTTTTTTGAAAAAAATGCCAAAATAAAAAAGGTGGTTTTCTTGTCGTTTTCATTTTTGGCATTTTTCATATTTTCTAAATGTCAAATGGCTTGTTACCATTCTGTAATTTTTAGTTGTTGCTTGTCTTGCCTTATCCAATTTTTAGTTGTTGCTTGTTCTTTTTGATAAAACTTGTTTCACTTCTTATTTTGTTTAGTAATCAACTGATCAACCTTGGTGAAAGCACGTAAATTTAAATAGTCGATGAAAGGAAGGAAAATTTGGCAGAAGTCAATAAGAATGTCTTCAAGCTATGTAGGATTTGCCAGGTGAATTTTGAAGATATGCATTTCATCAGCTGATGTATTCATGCCTTCTCGTATTGTTAGATGTCATATGCAAAGTCTGGACGATGCGAAATGTACATGACCTTGAAATTTGATGATTGAAAGCTCCAATCTGATCACTTTTTATTTCACTAAAGAAAAAAGATTTCACTGCTGCAAATAATATAGGGACTTGTTCGAAAGTGATAAGAAGAGCGAAGACACTAAATCTAAAACTCTGAATTGATAGGCCATCAAAAGTTTCAAGGAATCCCGTCAAATTGGAATTTCAGTCATAGTTGTAACAGAAAAATATAATTATAAAACTTTTTACTTACTAAACATTCAAAAAACTAAAATTTTTAACACTTGCTAATAATGTGACGTTTGGAAAACTTAAGAATGCAGGAAAAAGATCAAAATTTCAACTTTTTTATGGATTTGCAGAAATTTCCAGAATTTCTTTTTTGAAATATTGTCACAGCCAATTTACTGAACGAAGTTTTCAAATCTCAAAGACTGATTGAAATGTCCCAATGCAGTTCTTAATATTTGTCTCCGATATTTGTGGGCCTAGTTTTTTCCAAGTATGAGACGATAAGGGCAATGATCAAGAACACAAGTTCATAGAGGAGAAAAAGAATAATCCAAACATATTCAGTAAGATAGATCCCCACAACACAGGAAGCCCTGGTATAGGTTGAAGTCTTTCAGTTGCGACAATGGAAACAATAGGAATGAAGTAGGAAGAAGTAGAAGAGAGCATACAAAAGAATGAGGAATGAAATCATAATTGAAGCCGACCCTGAAACAGAGCCTCAGGTGGTTGAGCGCATTCCTAGTCAGCATTAAAGGGAATCGATTTACAAAAAAGCTTGATCACATCCGTATGAAGACTATGGTGAACTCCTTTCGTAGCATCAACGCTTTGTACTTGTTAACACCCCAACTTTTTTCACATCAGAACTGAAGCGATATCCAAATTTTACAAAAGAATTATGAAAAATTGTAATTTCAAAGCTAATTTCGAATCTAAAGAACAATTTCGATTCAATTTAACCCATGACACAAATCCCAATGCAGGATTACGAGTCCAAACTATGTACAAATGTTATTTGAAATCAAAATGCAATTGCAAATGCCATTTGAAATCCAAATCCAATTGCAAAATTCAAATTTTGACTTAAATCCAAGAATTGGATCTAATTCAGTCTAGAATGCTACGAGGGACCCACGTGTGGGCCCCACCTAGCCCATGTGGTCAAGAGCCCTCCAGGGGTCATGCCCCCCCATCCAAAAAAAAATAATATATTTTCTCTCAATTAAATGAAGGAAAGTCATTTTCAAGGAAAAATGAATGAGAAACCTAGTAAAAGAGAGACATTTATGTCTCTCTCTTCTTTAACCAAGTCCTCTTTAAAGAGGAGTCAATTTCTAAAAAGCAATAACTAGGCTGGTCAAACTCACATAACCTACTTAATCCAAGTATGTTTGACCTGAGTGCACTCAAATGTGGTGCCAATTTCAGCTAGGTTTGGTCAACTTGGGCTGAACACATTCAAAAGGGCTCTGACTTTGGTCAATTGGTCGAAATTGACCAATTTGGATAATTTACCCTTCTATGATCAAATTGAGATTAAAGAGCCTAAATTGGTTTATGAAAGGCACATATACATTTGAATTTGTCAAATATATAAATAAAATACCAAATTAAAATTCAATATTTCCAACCAAAGTTTGATTTAGTTGAAACCCATTTTTAATCAAGTTATGGATAAAAATACCCTTTTTGAACCAAATTTGATAGAAGTTTTCAATTTTATTCAAATTTACATTGAATTATCATAATTCAATGGCATTTGAAGCTTAGTAACTAGGTTTTAACCTAACAAGCTCGATTTTAGTCGAAGAAAAAAATAAATAGCACAAAATAAGGGAAAACCCTATGCAAGGGAATTTTCATCCGAGATTTTGGTCAAAGTTGGTCAGCTAGGTCTGAACCAATGTTGACCAAACCTATCCAAGCCCACCTAGCTCATGTAAATGGGCTAAAAATGGTCAATTAGCGAAACTAATCCCAATTTAACTCGTTTTACAAGTCCCCAAGGTCTGAAGCAAGTTCCCAAGGTGAGTTAAGAAGATGGTTGAACCCACCTCTTATAATATATAAACCTCCCCTTGGCCACCAAGGAGGAGGACGAAAATTTGAAGATTTCTTTAAGTTTCTACAGCCAAGGAGCTAGGCGGGAGAAGCCAAGGAGGAGAAAGAAGATTCGTCCAAGCCTTCTTCCCCCCCCACCTCCCTCCCTCTCATTTTCTTCTTCATTCCCTCTACTGTCTCTATCGAGTTTACTAAGTGAGGGTGCTTAAGTGAACCCTTTCTTTGGATTTTCGTCGAGAGAAGCTCTCTTTTTCCCACTACAAATTCCAACAAGTGAGCTATTCTTATTTTAGCTTTGAGCAATCTTAAGCTCGAATCATAGGTTGGATTCTTGCTTAAGATTGCTCAATTTAGAAAACAAGTGAAGAAGAAGAACAAGCATCAAGACCAGCCGCAAGGTATGTGATTTGAAGTCATTTCTTATATACTTTGGCTTCTTGTTGGTTCATTTTAATTTCAACAATTCGTGGGAGGGGTTTATTTTCATTTATTTTATAGCTGGGAATGATGTCCAGTTAGGGGAAACCTACGATTGAATGTACATGTTAATGCATAATGCATGCATGCGTCGGTTTTTCTTAAAGATGAACCCATGTATCAAGTTTTGAAAAAGCGCCCCAAGCCCACGTCCCTTTCAAAACAACAAGCTTAAAACCATTTTGAATTCCTCTCCATGAGAGAATCCCACGGTGAGAGAGTGATTTTGCTGCAACATATGTGATGAAAATACCTATTAGGGATGGATACATTCTTATGAATGTGATCAGCCCTTGCATGGCAAAGTTATGGATAAATTAGCTTGAGCATGGTTTTGTTTTCCTTCTCATTTGAAGTCATTTGGATTCATGTCTTTCAATTTAATTGACCAAGGGTGGTAGAGGAGATTAGAAACAAGTTTTCAATCTTCCTATGTAAAAGAACCCAGCCATGAATCGTCATGATTCATGAGTTATGCGGTCCTTTGATTAAATTTCATTTTGAAGAGTAAGATACGTGTATATATATATTGTTATATATAAACACGTGCAATCTCTTGTTAAAAATTATTTTCCTCTTTTAAAAATCATTTGTGTCTATGCATGAATAACTGCAGCTGTAGATTTGAATATAAGTCTGAATCCAACTAAGATAGTGAATATTAAACCTAATTATTCATACATAGACACAAATGCCGGCAAGTTTCCCTTCCGAGTGTGTTTCTTTCTTTAGTAAAATTTCACTTCCTCCTTATAAATGCACGGACACAAAAAATAGAGTTTCATGTACACCATAAATCAAAATAAAACAATTGGTCCTAATTTTTTTGCATGGCTTTCTTTATTTCTGAAACCATCTCATTAACGACAGTGTACATTGTCTACTACTATTGCCATGATCACGTCTGACTTTGTTGACTGGATGAATGGGAATTGGGGGCCGCTGGAAAGGTGCAACCAAAGCAGATGTCTATAGCTATGGGATTCTTCTGCTTGAGGTGTTTACCAGAAGAACGTTTTGATAGGGACTTTACTCTGAAGCAATGGGTGGCTGAAGCGTTTCCGCTTGCAATTTCAGATGTCATCGATGGTCATCTTCTGAAGCAAAATAACAGTGAAAAGATTTCAGATCATGTCGCTGCAGGCCATCTTCTGAAGCAAAATAACTGCAAAACTGTTCGAAATGAGCTTCTTGTCATGATCATGGACACAGGGTTGTCATGGTCAAGGAAAGCACCGACAGAGAGAATGGACATGAAAGAGGTGGTCGTCAGGCATAAAAGGATACGATGGGAGGCTTCCCTTTTGGGAGAATGACAAAAATAAAACAGTCTTCCATGGTGTGGGAGATTGTCTTCAATTACGGAAAACTGTGAATACTGTGAGCTGTTGGTCTTCTGTAAGATGTTCTTCTACTTTTTCCTTCACATTCGTTTCACCAAGAAGAAAATTGTTAAACGGAAAATTATTCACATAAATCATTTGCTTCTCGATATTATTATATGTTTATGTGTCTGCGAACTACCAAGTATATTGACATCACTACACTTCATCTTAGAAAAATGATTGGGATGGCGCAGTACAATTGAAAGCTTTAGATTACAAGCTCTTGAAGACTTGAAGCATCATGTGGATAGGAAGTATGTGGTATGTCGACTCGTTGTCATGTATTGTCACATCCTTTTTTACCTAATTGTTCTGCTGAATACGAAGCTCTTTGTCCTATTGCTGAACCGCTTTCGGGTAAGGTGGAAAATCAAAAGAGATGGTGGACTAGGCCGCCTATGTTTGGAGGCTGTTGCAACATAGCTTCTTCCTTTCAAAAGTTCAACAAAAAATTTGTCAGTCTCGAACTTGCTGGCAGCAGGTGTAGAATATCTTATTCTTACCAGTTGGTCCTTTTCAACCTCAAAGGCTAACATCGAATTTGAGGCACCCATTGCATTGTCGAGAAAGAAGACAAACTCAATGGGTACAGCAATAGACCAGCATGGCTGGATCTCCACCCCAAAAGTTGTTTCTTTGCTGAAAAAGTGAATGGTTGAATTCGGACTTTACAGAAGCCCTTCTAAGACCACAATTAATGACCCAATTATATAAAAATAAAATAAAAGTACAACAAGCAACCACCATAGTAATCATGCATCATTATCTTATTGTTGAGTGTTTGAACAGGAAAACTGGGAAGAGCATGGATCATGTCTGTGTTGGCATGGGCATCCGAGGCCATGATGTGAACAGCTGATCCAACGAACCGATGATGATGCCTCTTGTGTAATCGCTTTCATGTGGGGCCTGGTATGTCTGCCCGTTGACTTCATCAGGAGGTTAGCGTGGGACCCACAGGTGGCATGCAGACGACCATGGTGGCCACCGTCACGTATGGGATGGTATGTCGATGATGATCATGAGTAACGATGACACTCATGCGCGTGGTATTCTGCCGCAGCATACAAGTTATTGGTTCATGTCATCATGACAAAATTTTCAGTTACGGACTAAAAGTTTTATCTTTTTACAACAAAGACCCCATACTTGCTTCTGACTTATTGCGTTTCCCAACACCCTGCTAGAAAAACTTTCTTTCAGCAAAATGTGAGTAAAACAGTAAATGTTCTTCCACTTGGTAACATATATGGCATCTATATTTCTCTTCAGCCTTATATGTCTAATAAGGTAAGAATTAGCCTTCCACTAGCTGCTATGAAAACAAATTGGTTGAGTCTTTATCTCCTATCCTAATTTAAAAACAAGTTCAGATCCGACAAACATGTGTATATGTGTCATTTCACATCCTTATTGGATCCCACTGGAGCAATGGACTCCCATTCTCATTCAATTTATGAAAATGCATGACCAATCTAAACCCGTTTGCTCCAAATGTCTGCACCAAAAATGGACCCAAAATCAGGTCAAGTGGTAATCGAACTTATTAAATCTATTTACATACCTAATCAAAGTGGATTCGCAAAACCCAATTAGTGATGTTTCATGACGATGGTCACGTCAACATTGGGACTTGGGTCGAAAGCCAACCAGATCGAGTCCGAGATCCAGATGAAGAATTCCTAGTGCCACCATGAAGCATCTTGCAACTCACAAAAATACACCTAATTTTTGTTATTATAAAAACGACACAGTAGTTCTATGATAAACTGACATATACATATGTATATATATGTATATATATAATTAATATCCTTTAAACGAACATTTACGCTCGCCTATGTTTTCTCACCTAATAATTGTGTAAGTAAGTAAAAGCAACTTCGATTTTAATCTTTTATGATTTCATGTATTAATAAAAGGGCATAACTGGTCTTGACATAGTCGACCACATATGTATGTTACTTGGTATTGTCACAGTGGCCAATAGTGGAAATTAATGAGCTAATTAATTTGTTGATGTGGAAACTACTTTTAGTCATTTCATCTTAATAATTACACGTAAGCTATTTAGTAACTAGCAGAAGTTTACTCTTAATGAATAGTGAAAATATCTTGTATTTCTTCTCATCCCCATATCTTTACATAAATTTTCAAATGCTCCCATCAACTTATTTGAAAAAATAAGCGTCTTCACCATTTATATTAATATAAAATCACGAGAATATACACCTTCCTATCTCACAGTTGCCAAGTTGAAGACATATTCTTTTGAAACAGGAAAAGATGGAACGTAACTTGATAATTTTTTCATGGGTTCACTTCTGTTCGTGAGCTCACACAAACCCTTTAACTTCCTGAGCTGGAGTAGTTGAGTAGTGCTCAAATTCTTTGGGATTAGAGAGGCCTGTACAATTAGTCAAGCTAACACTCAAGCTTGACTTGAACTTGTTCAGTTACACTTGATTTGAAAACTCAAGTTTATAAAGGAGTCGAGTTCGACTTACATGAGTTTGACTCTATTTTGTTTAATTTAGCTTCTTTTTATAATTTTCAAATTGAAAACAAAGAAATTGAAGGAAAAGTTGGTAAATGAACTTAAGCAAGCCAAACTCAAGCCACGATTTGGTCTATTGAGTCAACCTTTTGCTCATCTTATACAGCTCGACTCGAGATTGAGCCCAGCAACGACTCCATGTGTGCAGAGTTGACCACAGAACTGAAGCATTTATTGGAAACGATGTCTCGGCCCATTCAAGCTTATTCAGGCTGATTCTGGTAACATTGATCATCTGATCGGTGGGAATAGTTCTGCTGTTAATGCCCAACAGAACCTTCCACTATATGCAGTGTACTCAACTTCAATTAAAAAAATAAAAATTAAAAGAAAAAACTAGAGTCGAAAACTGGCAAAAAGAGCGTGATATTGAAAATAGGTTTGCCAAGGTAAGACAAAATCTTGTCGATGTAATCTATTGCACGAATTAAGGCATTCGATGTGGATATAAGAAGACCGTGCCGAAAATGAAAAGTCTGGAAATAAGAAAGCCATATTGCACTCATTTCAAAAGAATAGGCTTAGTCTTCCTTCGATATTAATTGGAGAAAAACAAGGCTAAATTTTCTGAAACATAACTTATGACACGACTGTGTGATATGGGCTGGTAGGCGGACAGTTTATATTTGAGTGTTAGGAGTGTCAACCTCTTATACTGAAAAAGATGGGTCAAAGATCTCATAGTGGGGCGGCACTCCAAAACACCAAACATAGGCTGTAAACCAAGTTTGGGTTGGGTAAGAGATTCTGCTTTGTGCCACACAATGGGTCCCCCCACAAGACGCTGAAATATTCCACTTTTGAAAGGTGTGGATGAAGTTGGCCTAACTCCAGTCCAGTGGTTTGGATGATGTAGTTGTGAGTCAGCACAAAAATATTAACACTTAGATTTTTTTTTAAACATAATTAGACAATATATAAAAACTAACAAAAAACAATAACTGGTGGACTGAATCAAATTGATTTAGTATAGATTTGAAGGAATCCGTTGATTCAAGCCAATATTTCCAACTAATCTGATGAGATAGTTTGACTAGCAAGATACAGTGTACTCAACTCGATCCCATCCTTGCTTCATTTACGTTGGCTAAAACTAAACTATGCGTGCTATTATATGGATCCCCATATTTGCATTAACCAAGCAACAGAGTAGTTACATTTTTTTTAAAAAAAGCACTAAATGTGTGAAAAATAAGTCAGCCCAATAAAAAGACAAAAACTGCCATTTCAGTTTTGAAAAAAAAATGCCATAGCAAAAAAACGCGTTTTTCTGCACTATTCTCATTTTTCCTTTTTTTCACTTTAGGCGTTTTTTCAATCTTTTCTATTGTCAAACTGCTTGTTTCCACTTTCTAATTCTTTTTTATTTCTTATCTACTTTTTTAATGTTGCCTAATTAGCTTTCTATTTATTTTATTTTTCTCTGAATTTTAAGTTTTTTTATTTTTTTGAAAAATTTACCATATTTTTCCATTATTTTTATCTTTTTTCTAAGCTCGCTGTTGAGAAAAACCTCTCCATTTAAAAGGCAAAAACAATCTTTATGAACTTGGTTGAAGCCTCTTCTTCTGTTCGTGCACGTTTTGCATAGAAAATTGGACAGGCATGGCTACCACCGGTCCATCACCTCAGCCACTTGTCTTTCTTTTGTGTTTCTCCTCTTTCACCTTTATTGTGGTTCTCGGCCAAAGGGAGGTGCCCTCAGCCCTTGTTTCTCTGAGCAACGTGACTGATCAATTTGCATTGCGGTCTTTCAAATCCCTTGTCACTAAAAACCCTTATAGTGTGTTATCAAATTGGAATTCCAATATCTCCTTCTGTGAGTGGAATGGAGTTCCATGCGGTCGTCGTTCACATAGGGTCGTTGGTCTGAGCATCTCCGAAAAGGCACTCGGCGGTGGAGTTAACAGGTATCATCATCTGTCTGCGCACTCTATTCCGTGTTACTGGTCTCCACCTAGCTGCTACCATCTCTGCATCACCTTTGCCATCACCATTTCATCTTGTGGATTGTCCTTTATCTTCTTCTTCTTCTTCGTCAATATCTATTGCTACCAGTGGGTTCAAATACTTTTGTGGACCTGTTTTGAAGTTGATGTCAATCTCAATACCAAGGATGACATCTGCAGGCAAGATCCTTCAATAGTTATTAACTATCCTGGAAGAGGTGCCCCTCCCAGCACAAGGATTGTGTAGGTAAGCGAGCAAATCTGGTTATATTGACAGAGCTTTGCACAAACGCATTGTGCATAGGCTCTTGTGCAAGCCAAGTCCCCCCAAATGTGGGCGAGGGTCCCAATACAAGTGGGCCAAGGTACACTTAACTTTTTTCAAAGGGCTGTGCACTGTGCACGTAACTAGCTTTTGGTAAGTGAATCACACTTTTATTTGGGTTTCAAAAACAAAAAGTGCATTGTTTCTATGAAAATGTTATATATAAGAAAAATGAATGGTAACTCTGACTTTTTAGAGTCATCTTCATTTAAGCAAAGCCATTCATTCTATCTTGATAGACGTTTAAGAATAAAGCAATGAAAAAATTGTGATAGACTTTTTGTCATTTAATATTAGTTTTCTTCATTTTATCTATCATTTTCTGTCAACCATATATCTGTGTTAGATTGATGGAATTGGTTAGACGGCTGGGTGACTATAAATAGCTAGAGTCATCATTTACTCACTTGCTCAATCTCTCTCTCACTCTCATATATATATATATACATATATATAGAAGTTGAAAAAAAAAGACCACTTGGGTAAGAGGGAAAAAACAAACCCATCAAAATTAATTATTAAAATATTTGCTTTTACAATCTCACCTTATAAATATGATCTTAGAGAATAATTTTCTGGGGAACAAATATTTTTTCTTGCTTAAATAATGTTTTCTTAATCATAAAAATGAACAACTCTTATAACATCAAAATTCTGGCAATGGAAAGATTAATTTTAAAAAGGAAAGTCTGGAACTAATGCATGATTTATATTAAAGTAGTGTTTATAAACACACTAGATGGTTCATTTATGAATACCAAAAGAAAAATCCTTGAATTTCAGCACACAATTAAACAAGATTAGAAACATTAATTAATCTACCAAATTATGGATGATAAGTTTGTCGGGAACAGAGTAATGTTAAAGCAGCAGAAACAGCAGCGCTCTTCAGCCATGTCTCAGCAGCAGATTCTCACATGGCATCTCGCTCAAGAAGATGGCATCAGAAACAGATAGAGAAAAAGAGGAAGAAGAGAGATATGTTCACCGGTTTGCTTCTATGAGGCTCCGATTTAGGGCGATCAACATGTAACTCTATATCAAAGAATAGATGGGCATATATAGTGTTGCCTCATAGGTTTTCCCTTAGCCCAGCGGGTGGTTACTGTTTGTGAGAGATTTATTGAATATTAATTTCAATCTTAATTGATGAAACAGTTTTTCACTTCATCTTGTAACTGCTAGAAGGTCCACTTGCAGTTATGAGATTGAATTGAAAAACTGTTTCATCAATTAATATTCAATAAATATCTCACAAACAGTAACCGCCCGCTGGGCTAAGGGAAAACCAATGAGGCAACACTATATATGCCCAGCTATTCTTTGATGTAGGGTTACATGTTGACCGCCCCAAATCGGGGCCACATAGAAGAAAACCCGTAAACATATCTCTCTTCTTTCTCTTCTTCTCTATCTGTTTCAGATGCCATCTTCTTGAGCGAGATGCCATGTGAGAATCTGCTGCTGAGACGTAAACCTTGCTCCAACAAGCGAGGGTTTCAAAACACACTCGTTCGCAGCGAGTGAGGGATGAAACCCTCGCTCCGCAAAGCAAAGGGTTTCAAATCAATCTGAAAACCTCACACCACAAGGTGTTTCAGATTAATCAGAAACCCCCGCTCAGCAAAGAGTGGTGCTGGAGCGACGGCTTTCAGGTTCATGAAACCCTCGTTCCAGCAAGCAATCTGAAACCTTCATTCAGCACTGAGCATGAGTGAGAGTTCCTTGAAAACCCAAAACTTAAAATCCAAATATCTCATATGATTTCTCTTTTCTGCATATACTCTGCTTCATCTCTTCCATAGCAGCAGCATGCTCGCTGCGATATTTTGCCATAGCATATAAACGACATGCTTATATACTAGTTAAATGAGCTCAAGCTCTGACACGCTTGATTGAGCCGAGCTTGAGTTGGCATTATATAACTTGATTCGAGCTTGAGTTGTGCAATATAGAAGGCAAGCAGAGTTCGAGGCTGACCAAGCTTGGGCTCCACTCAACTCATGTTCACCCATACTAGAAACAGCGTTTTTGAAATCCTTGGATCTAAGATCCAAGTATTAAAAATCAACTCCGGATCCTTAGATCTGAAGCTATCAAATGGAACCTAGATTCAAATATGAGCTCAAAATTGCTTTGCTTAATAAATGGCTGGGAGGTCTCTCAATTTGTTCAACAAAATTAAAATAATGTACAGAAAAAATAACCAACACGGACACCTTTAAGGAGTCAACCGTTCAACAGAAGAATGCAAATCAATGCAGCGATGCGAGACTTTCACTACCTCAAACGTAGGATTGCAATGCACCAGAACAAAAATCTTCCTTGAAAGAACATGATCCCCAGATCCGTGAGGCACTTAATCAACCTCTTTCATGCAGTGAAACCATGCGTTCCTCCAGCCTATGGGAGCCGCTGAAATGCCAACCACCCTATTAAATCATGGTAGGCTACAAAAAATTCCAACTAAGATCTCCTTGGCACCCTAACATAGTCTGACTGGGACATAACAAACTCCAGAATCAAAAACCCCACATCCATGCTTTTTCACCCAGTACCCTACATTATGAGAGTCTCCAATCCATCTGCAGGCAGAGTGTATGATCAGACTGAAACCATCAAATGATGGCTAAGGATCATGATGAATGCCAGAATCCAACAAAGCCAAAATCTCCTACTTACTCGCCAACCCCAACACGCATTTATCATCAATTGTTTAACAATCTTCCCACAAAGGTTTGCATTGAACATATTTCTGCGCTACGTCCCCATCATGGACTCCTTTATTCCTTCATAGCCAGAGCTTCCAGATAACCTTTGGAAAGCATAAATACCATCCCTTCTAGCTAAATTTAATGCGCCAGCACCAGGACTCATAAGGACTATCGTAGACTGTTTGAATTTCACCATTACATTAAACTTGCAACCGATGACTTTCCTGATGGATCTCGCCAAAGACCAATGAATGAACACATTGACTATCAATTCCTCTTCCTTCTCACAAAGAGGATACCGATTGCAAGGGGGACTTCAAAATTTTCTATGCGATCTTGGGTGAGAGTCCTGCCTTTCAGAGCAATATACAATGTCCACTTTGTGCACTCCATTGAGTTGTTTCTATATACTATGGCTCCCCTCACATGCCTCACAATCTTCACTTTAATGCACTCATATATATACACTAAATTCAGAGTTTCTGACTACTCACAACCGAATCAGACCATAACAAAGTGTCGCTATTTGTTACCAAACGAACACTCCTCATAGCCAAAGGAATCCAAAGACCCAAAAACCTTCCACATCCCAAGAATTCTGAGTGAATCACCCCCACCAGCTTCTGCTTATAGTTCACAGATGTTGGAGGTTCCAAACATTGAAAAAAGTAGCACAGCAGACCCCAACAGCACTGTTCTGATCAGACGTTAATCACTTTCTAAGAGACATGATGAGAAATTTCCTCCCATCCCCAGATGAGACCCTTCCAGCTCCAGGTGGAATAAGTTCTACGAGTCTGCAACCAAAGGCTATGGTTGCACAAATACTTCTGTCGACACAAGTCGCACCATAAGGAGTCCATTAACTTGGCCTTCAGTGTCAACTAGATCATCCAAGCATTATTAAGGCTACTCAAATCTTTCAAACCAGCCCCATCCTCCTCTAAAGGTAAGCACAGGGAGAACGACCTCACTGCATGATCATGCCTCCCATCTGTTGAATCACCACAAATGAAACCTACTACACGTTCTCTGGGTGTTGTCTAATTAGGCCTTTAGTTATACCAATTGTCCTAGTTTATAGCCTTTCTATAGCATGAATCAAACTGTGCTAAAAGTTGGTTAAAATGACTATTTTACCTTTCCTAAATGGGATATTTAACTGATTCTTCCAAAAGAATTTCAAATATAAGGGCCATGAACTACACCAAAGCAAATCATACATCATAGGTAATCTAACTCCAGTATCCATATCACTCAAGTCATCATCACATAGAAAATGAACCTTTTGCTCCCGATCAACTCATTTTATCCATTTTCTCTGACTTTGCAAATAACTATGGAAGTCCTGAGAATTGTATTACTAAGCAATTGGGGTTATTTCCATTTGTATAAGTCAATGGAAACACCCAAACAAGTTTATTAGCTCACATTTAGTCAGAAATGATCTAGAAATAGGTAATTTCCCTCATTTTGCAATCATTTCTTGTCATCAAAACACATGCAGACTTGACTAGACCCACAATAAGATCTCCTCAGCATAAGCATATTATCTGCAGCTCCATTTCCATTTTTGAAGTCTCAATTCTAGTGTTAGGACAATCATTTTAAGATATGACACCTTGTTTTTCCCATTTCCTCATGTATGATCATCATTTTCCACTGATTCGAGTGAGTTAGACCAAATTGAGTTACGATCAGATTCTTAAGTGCATGAACTGACTATTCCTGCTTTTGATTCGGTAATTCTGTTTTAGATTGAGCACACATTGTAGATTTTCAGTCGCTCATGGAGTGGTTATATCTAGACATTGTCATAGTAATTTTTGAACTGATTTTTGAGAGATATGGAATACCAATTTTCAATTTGAGTGCACAGATTGATTAAAATGTCACTTAAAGAGAGTACCAGTGTGCTTAGTGCTCCTACACAAGCTCAAAATCTCCGTTTCCCATTATACCCTAACCATTTCCATTTACATGTTCAAATACAATTTAGTCAATTTTAGAAAATGTGATTTTCCAAAGGCAAATTGAGTAACCTTTTAGTGAAATTTGGCACGCCCACAAATTGAACCTCAAAAGCACCTCAGGAAGTCTTTTTAACTCTAAAAAATTTTCACCATGACCAAATGACGATTTTACCTCATACATGGAGGTTTTGAACTGAGCTTTTAAAAGATGATTCCAAATGTAGGAGCCAACCATAGAAAACTAGGGTCAAACTTGCCCTATTTAGACATCTAATACCTAGACTAGGATCACCTAAGTTGTCACAACCATGTGAAATGACCACTTTGTCCCTAATGTAAGAAAATCTTTGAGATCTTAGTAATGATTTAAAACAAACATAAATCGGGTAATTCTTAGATCTACAAGTCTCTAAGAGTAGTTAAAGTCATCTCACCAATCATTTTTACCAGTTTAAGTCAGCTTTCCCAATTCACCAGAACCGAGAACTATAATTTTTAGCTCTACTATATATCATTAAGTCTAACCAAATTCAGGATAGGTTTGCTTTAGTGGAAAAAAATTATTATTTTACTTACTTTGAGTTACCAAGCTCACATTTTAGTTTCAAAGTTATTCGCAGATTTCCACTAGGCCACTCTCTCCCCTATTTAGCATTCTTTGAATTAAGTTATAGTGCAACCGAGTTGAGTTAGCTCAAACCAAACTAGAATCATATTTATCATTTATAAATTTATCCTCCCTTAGTTTGGTTTGAGTTTATTCATCTTGGTTTGAGTTCAATTTTGTTCCAATGGTCTGAACTTCACTCTCTTTTTTTGTTTTTAAGGCGTTTGAGCTCAACCTAGTGGAGTGAGCTGAAACCGAGCTAGGATCATGTTTATCATGTATAAATCTATCTTCTTTTAGTTTGGTTTGAGTTCATTTATGAAGCCATCTGAGTTCATTTTTGTTTGGAAGGTCCTAAAGCTCATTCTCTCTCTCTCTCTCTCTCTCTCTTTTGGATTTAAGCTGTTTTTAACCTCAACCCAATAGAGTGAGCTATAATTGAGCCAAAATCGTAGTTATCATGTATGAATCTATCTTTTCTTAGTTTTTGGGTTTGAGTTTATTCATACCCAATTTGAGTTCAATTCAGTATTGAAGGTCTGGAACTCATTCATAATACTTGCTACACTCTGTAGACATCTATCAAGCTTAATTCAGTTAACCCAGAGCAAAACTTTCTGATCTTTCAACATATCCTCCCCAGTACTTGGTTGATCTAAGGCCCGCAACTCTACTAGTGAAGACGACAATCATAACCTAATTTTTGAAAACCTTCTATGTTTCTCTTTATATATATGACAACCACAGCTAGTAAATTTTAGAAAATTTGATTTTTAGAACAATGCTGGAGGGGTTTTTAGTAATATTTTAACTAAAGTCAATCTAGAAATAGGCATATAGGCTGGTCTAATCAGATTTGCCAAACTCACCCGGAGCTTGAGAATTACACATAGGGACACAACAGTTATTTTCTTTTAAGCCATATTATTCTACACAAACATAGGACATATGTCTCATATACATTAGTTTATGGCTTTCTTTGATTCCGAGAGCTTTAAGCAAAGTCAAATCCATGATTTATGCTTATTTGAGTTCAAAATCTACACAAGGAGTAAACCAATCAATTTTTTTCTAATCCATATTTTCTACATGAACCTAGGATTATATGTCATATATACTTAACATCATCAAGTTTGTCATTATTAAATCATCAAAGCTCCAACTTCAAATAATTTCAAACACATAATAGATGGTCCAAATCTTCACCCAAGGGTAAAAAGTCATTTCATTTTAAATCTCTTACCCATGCACAAGGATAAAACAACAATTTCATCTGCAATAATGTCGTTTTGCACTTAGTATATATGCTAGATATACTTGATGTTATGGTATTTGAAGCATCAATTACAATGTTTACATCAACATTTTTAGATCTACGAACTATTGTCTAGAATTCTAATCCAAATCTCTTAAGATCTATTTTGTAGAAACTTTCTATGGATTTAGATCTTGATCTGAATCTTAGATCCATGCCCATACCTATCATCTAAAATCTCTATGGATGTCATGATTTGAATCTCAGAACCATATCCCAAACCAAGATCCAAATGCATAAATGTACACATATGCAAAAAATATCAAAGTTGATTTTGAATACTATGTGAGATGTCAATCCAAATAGTTGCTATAGATTATTCATGCAAACCTCTAAGTATTGTACTTTGGTTCAGAACCATTTAATAGTGTTGTGTGCATTAGGACTTAGAATTGAGAGTGATTTGTTCATGTTCACTTACATTTAGAATCCCATACAACCCCTTTCAATTTAAGCATTGATCGAAAACAAATGTTTGTTTCTCCCATGGTTTTAACTCTCCATCTTGGCAGCATCGTATTAGAGTTCACTGATTGTGCATGTGCATGCTCATGAATTTCAAAATTTACCTTCACCTACATGGCCGCTTGGCCTAGATGGGGCCGCTCAAGAGGTCGACCTCCTGGCTCCTCCATAGAGGACTAGACATCACCCCAAACTCTGCCGTGGAACTATTAATGCCCTCCACCTTGGCGACCTTTGCCAACTAGGGAGGGAAGTTGGGGTGCATAAAGGCAACCCGGCCAATAAATAGCTAGGACCAGTCCTGCCCAATGCCATGTAGGACCAGCCAGTGCCCAAGGATGCCAGCTGATCCAAATTCATCCTTTTTTTTCCCCACATCTAATCACTTACAGGGCTGATTTGCTGCCCTAGGCAATCAGCCCAGCTTCTAGGATGACTCAGACTGAGCTGGCCACCGTGGACCAGCCACTATAGCAACATGCCACCAGAGGTTTGACCCAAACTGCCTGCTTCTTAGGACACACACACTCTCTGCCATCGACTACCTATGTTGCCATTATTGGCCCAACCAAACCAAGGGCCGTGCTCTTCTCCCAGTCACTTGCTCAAGGCACTGCCCCAGCCAGTCCATGCGGTGCTAGCTCCTTAAGCTGGCCTTTCTTTGTGCAGGCTCTAGCCTAGCGCCCAGTTAGCCCCCACACCTTCCACCTTGGCACCACATCAGCATCACGTCATCCCATGTCAACATGGCACCCTCTACTTTCTCTCTCTTATTTAATAAGTTCATTTATTCTGGCATTAATGTTGTCTCGTTTCTTGTTCTGAACTATTTGTGTGGGGGCAGTGCCCAACTTGAAACGGGTGACCATTGCCTGAATTCCACTGCCATAGCTATCAGTCCATGGTAGCATCTCGACCACCCACAGGTGGAGCTCTCCCAATGAGAGGAGCCACTCTTCCAGCAACCCATACATCACTGCAACGAGCTTTCTGGTGAATCGTGGGATGCTAGCTACCCCATCACCGCCCACAAAAACATCACCACCGGCAAGCTCTTTGCATGCATTTTCCCTTCTCAAAAGCTTATTAGGGACAGATTCATTATTATAGATAAGATCCACTCTTACATAATGAATAATTGGTTGAGATGATCCACTGATCTTCTTCCATTTCAATCTATATTTCTCATAATTTTCTGTAGTTTCTTTTGAGAGAAGTGGTCTAGAAGGTTAGAGGTCATGCCTTCAACCCCTTTGATGTAAAAATCCCAGCCATAAACTATCACTGTTCATGTGTTATGTGGCCCTTTACTCAATCTTTTTAATTCAAAAAGTGACATTTACGTATATATATATATATATATCATCTCATATGAAAATGGCTATTATTCTTATCAAGATTAGGTTAAGGGTCACATCCTTAAGCTAATCTAAAGGAGATTGCTTCCAACATTGAATCTTGATGGCTCAAAACTACAAGTTTTAGCCAATTAAAAATTTGAAATCAGGCTGATTGAGTGTATATATATGTATTTTTAAAACCAAGAATTTGATTTTTCAAAGATTCTTGGAACACCAAGTTTGAGATCCTAAAATACTTGTTTCAGATCAAAGGAAGCTACTAATTTGTCAATGTCTATGAGATTAGACCGAATCCCTAGTCTTGCCTAATCAGCACTGTAGAGAGTAGCTTCTAATATGGCTGATATTCATGATTTCGACTTCACATTTTTCAATTTTGCAATTGGTTTGGTTTTCAAATTAATACCTCACAAAATTTCAGCCAAAAGCTGTAATTAAAATTCACAAAACCAGCAAAAGAAATTTTGTCAAATTGTCTCAACATACTATACAAATTTGCATAGCCTTGAGATTTAAAACCAAATTTGGAGTGAACATTGCTTCTAAGTTCTGATTTGCATTCCAACTTGTACTTTAATGGAAAAATTGATGTATGTATTCAAAATATGTATATATGTTTCATCAATTTCAAGATTTAATCTATCAAATTACATTTTATTTTGAAGACAGATCTCCAAAGTAGACATTTCTTAATTTGCAGCCATTAAATCAGTACATGGTCTGTTTTATAATCATTTTAACATGAGGAAGTGGAGGTTTTCCACTCTTTTCCCATTCTAAAACTGGGATTTTTCATTCAATTTTCAGATTTCACTTTCAAGTGTAAGGATTTTATCTATGTCAAGCTTGTGGACCGCATTGTAGTAGTTATACGTGATCCAATACCAAGCATAGCCTAGACATTCTACTACATATCCAATTTAATATAAATTTGCTCTTTATTTCATGAATGCATGTATGATGGAATATAAAATTAACACGTGTAGATGCATGGAGAGTTAGTGAGAGTGAAGAATGTATGCATACATTTAGTTTATTTTCTTAATTCATGCATGCATTCACTTATCTAATTCACACACACATGCACCATCTCTAGAAAGTAAGTGAACCAATTCAAGTTACAAAACATGACCGAGCTATATTGCAACAAAGAATTTGGAATCTCACTTAGTTTTGAAAAGAAAATACAAGAATCCTATCAATCTTGCCAACAAATATATTTGGAACATAAAAATTCTCTATAAAACATTGGAATCCCTATTTTTCCAAAAACAAGCTTTACTTGAAAAATTTACAATCTTCTCTAAAAGAGAACTTGGTACAATTTCAATTCAAAATTCCTATCTTTTGATCAACCAATTTTCAAATTTGATCAATTGATCCATTTTTTCAAGCTAAATCAACTATTTAAGTCAAGTTCATTTTTTAATTTACTTTAAACTAAGTTCAAAATTTTGATCCAAGATTGCATATTAACTTCAAGTTCATGAACTAAAACTCCAATTTTCAACTATTAACAAATCAAATCCTCAATTTACAAATATAATTTCCAACCAAATTTCTTAAACTCTCAAATTTTTAGATCAAATCAATGGTCCCAACTAGAATCAATTTTGAACAATTTTCAATTTTGCCAAAATTCAAAAGAATTTGCCCAAATTTCTAAAACAAGTTGAATTTCGAAATAACTTGTCAAAACCAATTTGATTTTCAATTAACTTGTTTAAAATACATTTCATTTTATCTAAAACAAGATCAAAACGTTGGTTTTTCAAAATTTAGTTCAAATGAACTTCAAAATCAAATTTCAAACACTTATGCACAAACATATATAATGCATCAATCAAATGACTTGTACAACTTTTGAGAAATGCTTAGTCTTAGGTCCAATTATCCATGTTAAAGGTGGGGAGACATGGTTAGACCTCGTACCAGTAGGCAGATCCCTTTCTCTTGCAATTTTTCTAATATCCCAATCTCAAATTTTCTGCTCACACTACTCCCCATTCAGGGGAGGGGAGCAAATAGATGCCATGCCTGGTGGGACCCATTATAGTTCATCTAAGGATTTTTTAGGTCATGTACAAGTCATTTTAACATTGATAGACACCAATTGCATGCAAACTCTTCATGACCATACCTACCTACATCATGCATATTGTATTGCAGAGGAAGAAGGTGGAGAACAAGAGAAACTTCTAGTTGGGTGTCACCGGATTAAGTTACTAAGAAAAGGTGGCACCATACTCTCAAGAGGAACAACTTGATGGTATTTGGAGGAATGTTGTAAAAGGCAATAAGGTGAGGCGACACGTTCAGCCTCTCATGAGGCGAGGGAGGTGAGGCATTAGTTGAAGCATAGCTGCACAAACAAGTTTGTGAATTATATATTATTTATAAAAATAACATCAAAACTGAAAGAAAATGACTACAATACTAAGCATATCAATAAAAACTAATACACAATATATGAAAACTACAATAATTTGCAAATCCAAACAAATACAATGTCATAACATACATAGTGCAAAGAGTGTTTGCACAATTGGCGTAGAAGCATGACCTGTCCTAAACAGGTCATAGAACTATCATTGAAAACAAATAACCAAAACTAAAAAAATCAAAATTCAGATGATAATATCAATTAAGAGAATAAGTAAATAACAAGTGTTGGTGGACAATAATATAAGCATTTTGAAATGTGTATATGTACAAAAATTAAAAAAGTAACTAATTTGTGTAATTATCAAGTGATATTTAACAAAGTTCAAATGATTTTTGTAGGCCATTGGCCAATAGTATCTTCATCATTTTCATATTATGTAATCGATGACAATTCATCATCATTTGAACCATCCATATATTGAATAAGTTCATCTTCCTCTTCAGTTGCTTCATCATCAAAACTCTCATGTTGTAAATCTTCTATTATTGTTTTACCTTCACATAAAAACAATAGTACATAAAATATAATAGTAAGTAAAGAAAAAAAACAATGTTCATATCTTGATTTTAAAATTTACAAATATATAGCATTACTTTTTTCAACACTTTCCCTGAGGTGTATGCCTCAAGCATGGAACATACCATGGATGGAGGCATACACCTATATTAAATGAGGTGCATGCTTCAGGATGCGTGCACCTCAAGGCCCTGTCTCAAGGCATTTTTTCTAAAATGCTTTGAGTCGCATTTTTTTTTGTGTGAAGCATACGCTTCTTACAACATTGATTTCAGGGTAACATGGAAAAGCATTTCAAAGTAGAGAGACATGCTTTCTTTTGCAACTGTCGCTTCTATTTTCCTGTTGAGTAATTTTTGAAGTTCTTCTTTCTTCTTGATGCAACCTAGATGATTAGCACCACAATTCTCAACTACTTCAAACTCTTTACCACCATAGTTCACCCAGTATGACAAGGCAACTTGAATGAACTAAAAGTCTACCTGTAGTGCTCGCCAAGTATGCTGTAGAACCAATATCATCGTATAGGAAGAAAGCATCAAGCATTTTCATGATACAACATAACCAAGATCAACATAATAGGAAGAAACCATCGAACAGGCTCATGTTACAACAAAACCATTATCAACTTATAAACATTTAAATAGGATTATTCTCTCTCTCTCTCTCTCCCCCAACACAACCCAACCCCACCCCAACCAAAAAAAAAGGAAGAAAGACAAACCAACTCACGCTCACATTCTGAAGGCTAGCTCTCAAGCTGTTCTATTGCCAATAATTTTATGCTTACAATGAAAAGCACTATACCTCAAAATAGTTTGTGCAAGTAATATTTTCATATTTCTTTGACAAAGAAAATGGTTGTTCAGTCTAGGTGCTAAGAAATATAATCCCATGTTAGCTAGAGTCACTAGCCAGACGCATACAGAGGTCCACTATGTGATAGACAAAAGGTCAAAATGATTCAGCCTGCCAGGAATCTTACAATTACCTTTGCAATGTGTTTCAATTCAGACATGATCAGATAACTTTCATGATGCTGCACACTCCACCATAATTGCAAACATTTCATGAGACCATCAAGTATCCTTGACACCGAACCAATGCCCAAAAAGGACTGTGGTATTAAAGCTGACGAATATTTGTGAACAAAGTCTCACATATAAGCAGTTTGGTTATATGTGCACAAAGCTGATTCAACATGTTCAGCATGATAAGAACAGCTTAGTGATTGGAAAACGTAAATCATGATTTAACTTAGTACTATGACTAGACACCAACTCCTACTGATGCAATGCGTGTTTTCTCACCTAGGATATTGATGATGCCACTGCGTCCTTTTGTGTGTGTATACAAAAACTGCATTATTTTCGAAAAAATGCAAAAAAAAAGTGAGAAAATGAAATGCCGTTTAAAAATTAAAAAACATATTTATAAAACAAAAATGAAAAACGAAAAAAATGCAACTCATTTCACTTATATAAATTAAATTGGTGAAATAAAATGTATGTGCACATAAAGAATCAAGGAAGCTAGAAAAGAAAGAAAAAGACAAAGACAAGAAGCTTTTGGTTTCTTTCCACTGTTTATTTAGACAATGACCAATAGAAAACAAAAAAAAAAGTCTTCTATTCGATGAAACAGGTTACCCCATCAAATGTTTTACATGCTTATTTAGTGTGCAAAATGTAGACTACTTCATATTTCAGATCAAACAAATGCCCCCAATGCAAAAAGGGTGTATAAAAAATCCTCCTCATGTATAATGGATAATGTAGATGGTTGCCGTGTAAATTGGCTGGAAAGGCAGTCGTAGAGAGTATACCTATCCTTATATTGGAAACCTACCTCTATGAACTGCAGGAGATGGATTGCGTAGGGAATCATCAGCTTTTGGTTCTTCAAAACTCGAAAAGCTTGCAATATTTCTTAATATGCTTCAAAATTAGGCATTCCTAAATATGACAAAGGAAAACGGCAAGAAAAATCAAGAACAGGATGGGGTTCCGGAAAAACTATAGGGGTGTTTGATGGCTGGCAATATTCTGCAGCCATGGAGAAAAATTTAAAATATTCAAAATTTTTCTCATTCCATCAAAGGTGGAATGAAAATTATGACCGTTGAACATGTTTCCCAAATTTTTTTTTCGGAAAATGCATCACCTCCCACTCACGCATTGCTTCCCTCTCCCTCCTGCCACAGGCCCGCAGCTGCCTCCGTCGCCTCTGTCCAGCCTGCTGGTCGTTGTCTCTCTCGCCCTCTCACTCTCCTGCTCCCTCGTCATCTCTCTCGCCCTCTCACTCTCTCGCTCCCTCGTCATCTCTCTCGCCCTCTCACTCTCCTGCTCCCTCGTCGTCTCTCTCGCCCTCTCACTCTCTCACCCTTGCTGGAGAAGAAGCCTCTGTCTCTCATCTGTCGTTTGTGCAGTGGCTTCCGTGTTAGGAAACACTGATTTTGGCTTGCCCTGTTACTGTAGCGCAGGAATCTGTCTCCGTCTCTGCAGCAACAAATTTGGGCTCGATTTTTCTGTGAACAGATCTGCAAGGTTTTCGTGAAAGGTTAGTGTTTGAATATGAATGGTGAATAGTATTTAATTTTTTTTTCGTTTCTCGCTGAATTTTTGGAAATCCCTCTTTCTTTTTTGGCTCCTACTGTGAAAGAATTTTTTTCCGGAGGCTTCCATATAGAAAGTCCAGTCCGTTTCTCTATCCCCTTTTTTCTTGTGAGGGTTTCTTGTCACAGAGATCGATTTTGTTGAGTTTGTACATTTAGTAGTTGACTGGTTTCTTTGCGAATGCATTAACTTCTTAACTCGTGCTTATCAATAGCTTGACATTGAATGTTCCTGTCTTTTTCTTTGAAAAAGCTTGGAGCTAGAACAGACTCATCAATCT